>NC_056725.1:1058815810-1059010810 GCF_019279795.1 Protopterus annectens | reverse complement strand
TTGTGCTGTAACTCAGAGCAGATCTGAGTGTTGCCATTGAGATTCTTGACATAGCTATAGAATGCTTTGTGGTTGTCTTTAGAGTCAGTGGCGATTTTGTTTTCATAACTAGCTTTGGAGGATTTTATGAGGGATCTCAGCTTCTTACTGAGACTGACCAGGGAGTTTCTCCAATCATGGGATTTTACTCTTTTTTGCAACAGTTTCTTTCTTCTGTTGTAGAGTTTGTTTATGGCAGGGGACCACCAGACTGGCCTCCTTTTTTTGGAGGATAGCATCTTGGTTCTGTTAGGGATTGCATGAGCCATGCACTCATGTAAGTGCTTATAAAGTGCATTTGTGTAGGATTCTGCAGTCATACCTCTATTGTCCGTCAGCATGGGTGTCATGAAGTTTGCCACTTATGTCTTAAGAAGCATGAAGTTGGCTTTGGAGAAATTTTTTACTGTGGTTTCCCTAATGGGGGGTGGGGGAGGGATGTGGATGTCTAGGGTGACTAGCTTGTGGTCGGATCTGACCAATGAGGAACTGACCTCTAGTGTGAAGCACCGGTTGCCCATGTTGGTAATAACCAGGTATAGGATATTGCTGCCCCTGGTGGAGGTGTGGATAAGTTGATCCATGGCATTGAAATTTATGAATTCCAGAAAATGTTGAGCACAAGAGTTGGTACATGAGTAGTTTTCCCAGTTAATGGTAGGGTAGTTGAAATTGCCCATTATTAGGGTGTTAGGTTGTACCCTAATATTTTCCAGTGTATTAAGAAATGAGGAGTGGGAATCCTGGGGCATGGTGGGGATCTGTAGCAAGCTACAATCTGGATTGCGGTCTTGCCCAGAGTTAGTTGCACTTGGATAATCTCAGATGCATTATGCTGAGCAACTAGCCTGGAGGTGTGGATATCCTTAATGAATATGGACACGCCTCCGCCTTTAGTGTTTCAGTCCAGGTTAGGTGGCCGAAAGGTGTGGTATGAATTATAGCCTGATAATGCACGGGCACTCTCGAGCCTTGAACCAGGTCTCTGTCACTGCACAGATGTCGATGTTCTCCATTTTAAGGAGTGCCTCGAGAGAGTGCATTTTGAGGTTTAGACTTCTAGCATTGAGTAGCAATACCCTCAGATTCTTCTTGCCTGTAGCTGTTAGGGTGGTGAATTTGTCATTTGAACCTTGCCTTAAAAAGGCACTATAGGGGTGGCTAGAGCCTTAGCCGGTATCCGGAATCCCAGGGTCGACAGGTGCAGGTCATCTCTAGCAAAAAATTGTGGCCTTTCGATCATGTCATCCCAGGCAGACAGATACTGGATCCCCTTAGAATGACACCAGAAGCTTAGCCAATTGTTGAAGTCAATCATTTTGTCCTTGTACTGTGGTATCATTCTGGGTGATGGCAGGATGCTACTCAGGGCTAGGGTCATACCTGCCTGGGTACAAGATCGGACAGCTCCTCCATGTCCCTTTTCATGTAGTCCAAGGAGGTACATCTCAGGTCATTCACGCCAACATGGACAATGACAGAGTCACATTTGTACTTGTTGTGGAGTGACCTCAGTGCATGCTTTATGTGGCGGATCCTGCCACCCGACAGGCAGCTGACAGTAACTTTCTCCTTGTTTAGCCTGGTGAGTGGAACATCAGTGTACCTGACTATAGAGTCACCTATGACTATAGTGTTGGGTACATTGTTATGCCTTATGGGCTGTGGTTGAGTGGCACACTGAGTTTGTGGGCTATGTGTCGTTTGGGTTGTGTTGGGGGGGGTGGAAGTTGCTTGTGTTTCTGCTTTGGAGGTCCCTGTTGCTTGGACAGGTTTCTACTGAGAGCCTCCATGAATGTAGGTGTGTGCTTTGTGTTTCTATGTGTGTATTTTGGTGGTGTAGGTTTTGAGGGACTATGTGCTGACTGTGGTGTGGTGAAAGTGTTTCCCTTCTCCTCCTGACTGTCTAGTCCAGTCTTGGGTGAAGACAGCTTTTCTTCCAGTTTGAATATATAAATGCATCTCTCACAGGTTGTAGTGTTGGGTGGTAGGAGGAGAGGGTTGTCTGTGTACATGACACAATTACTGCATTGCCCCAAGATGCCCAGATTCATCAAGTAGACAGGAGAAAACACAGGGAGCTGACCCTTAGACATGCCTGGATAGGTGCTTATTTGTTAAGTACTAGAAACTGTTTTCCTCTAGACAGTGAGGAAAGTTGAGTGCTGTAGTAATTTGTAGCTTATTTAGTGCTTGCAATACGTGCAGCTCACGGAATCCTTAATACTACGGTACAGGAATCCTTAATACTACGGTACAGGAATCCTTAATACTACGGTACAGGAATCCTTAATACTACGGTACAGGAATCCTTAATACTACGGTACAGGTTTTTTTTGCAGATGCCCAGTACATTAAGATTAACACATCAAACCATTAAAATAAAGTGCACGTGCTGGACAAGATGACTACTTGTTATCTTCAGGAAGTGGTAGATATATGCGCGGGCACACACACAAAACAGACTACTCCCAGGACATATAAGACCTGCAAATGTGGTACAGAAGGTGAGGACCCCATCAGTTTTTGTCATAAAAAGCTTGTGTAACTCATGGCAATTAAGGAGCCCCAGAAGTTAAAGGAATTCACAAGGTGAATCACAGAATTTTTAAGTCTACCTTCACCATTTTATCTTGGGGCAGCTAGATTACAGTGAGATAGTGCGAGTTTTGAAGAAAATGAGGGTATAAGGTTAATCCCTGAAAGGAATTAGCCATACATGGAGAGCTGCACCAGGCCTTGGCATTGCATTGGTCCAGGAAAGAAAGGCATCTGCACTCACGGCTATGAAATGCTGAGAGCTAGGAATCAAAGTTCAACAAATATCTGTGTGTGATGATGGCACAGAAAATTAATTGCTACTATTACCTGTCTGCATATCCCTCAGAGGCTACTGCATCTGTACCTTTCAGGCTTTAGAAGCTGCACCACAGTAACAACACTGCTTAGAGGTATAGTCTCCAAATCTGGGCATTCCTCTTCAGTAGGATGAGAAGTGAGACCAGTCCTCTGACCCCTATCAAGTCACCAGGGGAAAAGTGAAACAAAGGAAATACATTACTTAACTGAACAACCCTTCACCAAGGATGGCACCTCAAAAACAGAACCTCTTCCTCCCACCATTAGTTGCTCAGAATCAGTTTTATCCCTAAACAGACATGCATGAATCAGAAAAGGGAGATGCATCTCAGATACGTATTCCATGACCTCAGACTGCTCTTATCCAAAAAGCCTAACAGCTGAGAACCAACAAAGACTGTCAAAACAGTCGTACCAGTTGCTATTGCGAACTGTAGTTCATCAATAGGATGGGTGGTCTATATTTGACTTTTTTGAGTTCTTACTTTGCATTCTAGTCAGTAGTCTAGGGTGACGTGGTAGATGCTCTAATTAGCATCTTGGCTAAAATAAGTGCTGCTGCTTATTCACATTTTTACCAACCTGTCTCTCTCGATACATACATACATACATACACAAATATGTTTACAGTTCATAATGCAGACAGTGTGAACAGCAGTATCTGAACACAGTACAGTTGTGTAATATCTTCCCATAACAATAGATGTCCTTCTCTTCACTGTTGCAGTATTCTTTATATAGGGATCCCCTGGCAAGGCTAGCCTGACATCCGGCCAGTAGAAGTTCTGAGGATGGTACACCTAGACATCACCTTTATGTCCTATGCTACGCAAGAAGCATACTGTGACATACGACATACCTTACAGCAACCTAAAGGCTTTGGTATACTGTCCGGATGTCAGGCCACCCTTGGCAGGCGATCCCTAATGTAATGAATACTACAACGGTGAAATGGAAGGACATCAACAGTTCATTTAAATAATGGTTCATGATGCAAATACAAGTAACTGGGTTGGTGTTATGGGTGTATGGGTGTGCGTGTGTGTGTGTTTTAAAGCATTAGCTGGTTAGGGTTAGAGTAAGGGTTAGTTAAGGAGATAGCTTGAGGCTAGTATTCATAGTACGAGGCTTCGCATTTTCATAGAGATGATCCACAAAGAGTGGTGCTACTTTGATATGCATATCGTGGACTTTCAAAGCGGAGGCCTTTTTATAAACATTCCTCCCTATCATAAAAACATAATATGCTTAAGGCATAAGCAATGGGGGCAGTTGATATGCAAATATGTAACACTCCTTATCTGTATATCAGTAGAATTCATAGACATAAATCCATAATGAGCTTATTTGCATAATAAATGAGTAAATGTCTCTGAACTTACGCCAGTAAGCAGCAATTTAGCAGAAGAATACGGGGATGCAAGGTGAAGGGAAAATGTTTCACTTGGCGTTATGGACATTCTTGTGCATACTTGAACATACTGCTGAAGGGATCGGTGGGTGAAGTGTTTCATTTTAGTGCTTGTGCGTCCTTGGACAGACTGCTGAAGGTATTGGTGGATGAAGTGTCTCATTTTGGTGTTTGTGTATGCATATCACTGAAGGGATCAGTGGAGAAATTTTTCATTTTGCTGCCTGTGCATACTTGGACAAACTATTGATGGGATGATTGGGGGCAAGTTCATGAACTGTAACTCCAACATGAAAAGCAAAGCATAAGCAATGTGTTTATCGCCCAGACAGTGGACTATGAATTGCAATAACACCTCATTAGCATAAGCCTCTTTACAAAATTTCTCATTTGCATCTCATTATACTGAAGGCATTTCACATTTGCATACATGGCCTCTACTAATCTCACCTTTGTAATACTCATTTGTAAACATCAGGGATATCCCTATCACATTTGCACAAATGACTACGAACACCGGCCTTAGTGCTGTGCAAGTTTGTTGGTGTGGGTCTGAGCATTTCTTTTCTAGTGACCGCATTATAAAAAGGGTTTTTCTAAGGGAAGATTTAACGTCAAGTTTAGGGTTGCGGTTAGATTTAGCATGCATCAAATAAGGTGGGGCAGGGCAGAGGAACTTTCATTTTCTTGTCTTAAGTCCAGACACACTTTTTAAAGCTTATCCTCTGCCAAAGTTTATGAGAGGTCTGTCTCCTGCATGACATACCACAGACAAGGGGAAATGAGCAGTTTTAGCTGTCAGGTTACGGCCGATAAACATTTATAGGTCCTCAGCAGTTGCTAATGGGGGGGCAGTGTTGTGAAACTGTTTTCCACTGACTTTACTGCAGAGAGGAAGAGAAACTATATCGGTGTGCCTACATGATTGGATTTCCACCTGTCTCTCTCTGTAGACGAGTCCTGCTTTGGGCAGTTTTGTGCTTTGCGTGTGCGTTTAGGGGGCATGAAGGATGGCAGATGTCTTGATATTTTTCGAGACAAAATATTTTACGACTTTCTCTAAATGACACAGAAAGCCATGATGCTACATTTAAATAATCATAATATCATATAAAGTAGTATAAACAGCCAACATTTCACATCACATTGTTGTTATATTGGTAATAAAATGAAAACAATAATCTTTCATTTGATGATAAGTGTTTGTCCTGCACAATCTTACCTTCTAGTAAGAATGCCTCACTTTGGGTATCTAAAAGGATGGCAAGCCTAACAGTTAGCCACATTTTTTCTGTATGCTGATCCATTTTTAAGCTGCATTTTTCTATAAATATATTTTTTTGTAATATACTGTTAGTCTTATACACACATACAACTACTTATTTGTCACGTTAAAGGTTTATGCCTTTGAAGAAGTATTGTTATGCTGCGGTATAACAAATGAAGGGGCAGCAATGCAACAGAAATAGGAAAATGTAATGTATGAATGCATTTCCCATCAGTTTAAAAAATTCATAACACAAATTCAAAAACAGATAGTTATTCATTTTTGTACTGTGCTTGTTAAATATTTTTGAGGAAAAAAAACAGCATATACACTAGCACAATTCTCCCACATTTAGGATAAAAATAAATCCATCCTCTTACTGCTGCAGACATTGGGGAGCTATATTTCTTAGAAGATGTCTTCTACAAATAGCTTTCTCTCACAAGCTTACAAAGCTATAAAGTATTTTTCACTACTTGTGGAATGGGGGACATCCTTGAGTGTGAAGAAAAAAATTAAATGAGCATTTATAACAGGATAATATTGATTTGGGGGTCCCAAGGATACTATTCAGTGCAGCTGAGTGATACAAGGCAAACTGTTGAAACCTAGAATGCTGCTAGCACCTATAAATACTTTTTTCCTTGAACCAGCAATCATGCAGAAGGATTTGTGCAACACAGATAAACATTTCTGGTGACATGTATGCACCTATTTGAGAAAATAACCTAGATGAATGATAGTACTTCCCTATTTCAGAAACAACATATTTAAACATGGTTTGGTCTTCTCCCAGCATTCGATCATGGTGACAGCAACTGTGTAACAGTGCTTTGTGGGCTTAGAGGTGTCATTTGTCCCCCATACACACTACTGTGATATATTTTTGGTTGGCTGAATTCCAGTCACTCAAATTCACACCCCTATTTATCAGTTCACACCCTCTGAGGGGCTATGCAACCCGATCCTGTAAAACCCATACTTGCTACAGAAACGAGTGCTGGAGGGCACCCGTTGCCTGATGTGCTGTATGCACAGCAGTAAATCCAGGATTTAGTAGTTTAGAGCTTGCACACATTAAGTTATTACACTCAGATATAGGAAAAAGCCACCAAATTAAATATGCTAAACTACTACACACTTGTGAATACAGAACAATAAGAGGAAAGGCATTTTAGAACCTCCAGATGTAAATAAAGAATATTGGTTTATCTTATTACATGTTTGAGAAAAATATGTTTTAGGCTTACATTTCAACTGTGGTATAGTTTGTCATATGCTTTCTTTTTTTGGATGATCAAGTGTTCTCGTACCACTATGAATGGATTCTTGCTCCACTCAGTAACAACTGCAATGACTTTCACCTAATGCAAACCCCTCTCAAAAGTCATAGTTGTGGGAATATTCAGATATGGTCAGAGTCTTGTGTAACATTTAAAAGAATACTATGAATTACCTCCTTATCTTGTTATGCAAGGTTCTTGGCATAAAACCACTATTACAAAGTTTCTACCACCTCTTAATAAAGGTGCTGCCTTAAAGAGACAAACTTGTGCATAGATGTAAACTTGCACCTGTACTATCCTCGCCTTGTTATGTGATACCAGTCTAGCAGTACCAGGTCCCAGTGGATCCGACGCACTCTGTAATGGATATGGGAAATGTTGAGTGTGACCCTAAGAAGCTGATGTCTATGTTGTATCCCAGGGTTGCTTCTTTTGAGGAACTCAGTCTAGTGAAGGATTTTTTTAAACAAAACAGAACGTTTAATAATGACAACCCGTGAATGCAATCTCAGAGCAATTGTAACATTAACAAAGCTGGCCTACAGCATGAAAACATTTTCATCAAAGTAGAAATCAAGAACCTCCATGAGATAGAACAACAATATATGGTCACTAACGCATCAAACCCTGTACACAAAATTACTCCAATAGTCTGACCACTTTTTCATATCAATAGCTTGATAAGACAATTTGATTAATTTATAGTGGAACTTATGAAATTCGTGAAAATATATTATAACAGTTTTCCAATATGCAAACAGAAAGGACAGAAGGGTACAGATTATAGTACATAGCCAAAAATAAGCAGTACTGCACAACTGAACCTTGTCAGAAGGCATGCCAAAAAATTTAAAGTCCATTGAGGGTGCAGGGAGTACTCAGGCTACACCATCCTGCACCTTCTTCCACCTCTCACAGCCTTAAATAACTTAAGCACATAATGGCGTTCTCCTAACTTAGTAAATCCAGAACTCCAATTCCCCTACATTTCCTAGCAACCTATAACATCTTATGGGAAAGCTTAGGGTTCTTACCAGGCCAATCAATCAAAAATTAGCAACCTATAACATCTTATGGGAAAGCTTAGGGTTCTTACCAGGCCAAACAATCAAAAATCATCTTCTGTAGCTTCGTGATCAATGGGGACAACACACCAGATGTAGTAAATGCCTTAACAAAAAAGCAGCCTTGTAAAAAGAAAAATGTTGATAGCCAGCCTGAATTCAAGTGAGAAAATGAAAGTGAGACTTTTTCCACCTCATAACTGACCAAACTATATACTCCATACTTGAAATACTGCATTCATCCCACTTTTTCATATCCCTACAGAGATGTATACAAAGGTTGGTTACCCCTGAGGGGGTGCGGTCTAGTAAAAGGGAAGTCGGGGAGTCTTTTTCCTGCTGTCCCCCAAGCCTGTGGATTGCACCAAGAAGTCTAACACGTATAAAACAGGCGCAACATACCTCCTAGGGTCACATGTCCAGACAACACAATCATCAGCAAACCAATTTGCAAATGGATGGCATTTCACACTCACATTACTAGAAGCAGATTGAAATTTTGCTGAGAGATCTTTATCAATCACAGAGGTAGCAAGTACAAAAATAAAGGGGAACAGAGGGCAACCCTGCCTAATCCCTCTAGTAAGAAAATAGGGGTCTGAGAAAACACCACCTGTATAGGTTTGAGCTCAAGGGTGCGTGTATAGCAAGCTAACCCAGCAAATACATTCAAGCGGGATCTAATGGAATCGCATAACCTCCCATAAAAATTGCCAAGTCACTGTGTCACAGGCTTTATTAAAGTCAATAAGAAGTGCATCTGCCACTATACCTTACAGCTGGCAAATCCTCAGTAAAGAAACCCAGGTACATATAGCATCAGGACCTCCACATCTCCCCTTGGATAAAACTCAAGTGATTGGATGCAACTATGTACTCAATTATCTTTTCCAAAAGCATGGCAATGTCTTTTCACACATCTTTAGGTCTGTATTAAGAAGTGATACTGTTGTATAACTGGACACCTTCAAGGGGTCATTGGGTGGCTTCTGGAGCATTATAACGACTGACTACACACCCAATGGTAGGAAAAACTTAAATGAGACCACAAGCTGGTATACGTGTAATACAGGACCAATGAGCAGACCATATTAGTTATAGAAAATCCCTCTCCTCTACACCACTTTTCAAAAAGCAACTTAAAACATACCTCAAGACTCGCTGGCTTTGCCCTTGCATCAACCTAGACTAAAAAGCTGCTGCCTACCTTCACTGTTCATAGTACCACTGCAGTGCCAGTACCCCTCTTTAACCTTACAGCTTATGTGCAGTTAGCTAACTAACTCTGTACTTACTGAGTCTTTCTATATAACAAACTCAGAGTTTTAACCTGCGCTCTTAGCTGTCAACAGTATGTGTGGGTCTTCAACATCTGTATCATCGTAATCCTGCTGTATCAGATTAATCTTGCTCTTATATTGATTTAATCCTGCTCTTAACTACACCACCAAAGAATTGTATCAAACTGTTTGCCCATTACTCTATATACATACTTCCAATTAATGTATATTATTCTTTCCTTTTTAATTGATGTTAAGTACCTGATCTCTAAGTCTATGTTTTTAATGCTCTTTAGTCTTATAAGGATACTCTACACGTTGTTTACAATTATGTTCTAGTATTACAAATATATTGTTCTTATGTTATGTTTATGCTTTTTTATCTATGTTGGAGTATTTCTCTCCAGGCCTCCACTGAAAATGAACCAAAAAAAGTCCAATCTTCCAAAAACAAACCAAAAAAAAGTCCAATCCACTGAAAATGGACATATATCCAGTTGGACTAGCCCGGTCAACAAATATAAAATAAATAAATAAATAAAATAAAAATAAATAAAATTGATGCCTAGCCCATGCAGTCCAGGAGCTTTCCCACTTGGCAATGCTATAATAGCACATTCAATTTCTTGCATCGTGGCAGGTCTGCTAGAGAGGACATCACCTCAGGCAGATTAACTGGGTGTAGAGTAGCAGCCATCCATAAAAAGTCCCCCTCTTCTGCAGAGCAGGGTGCATTGGCTGAACCTGTGTTTTCCTTCATGAGGATGCCAGTAATCTGCCTAGGAGCAGCCTGAATCATACCCATATGATTCTTGATTGCCAAAATTTTGCAATTGTTTAACCCTTTCCCTAGACTTCCATGCCAGTAAATTATCAGATATTCTTTTTGGCCTAGTGAAAAAGCTTAAAATCTCTCCCATTTCTAATGAATGTTAATAAACTGCAACTGTTTCATCTCGTTTAATTTTCTTAATTGCTAAAAAACAGATTGATTAGAACAGCCGCTCTTTTTGAGCCTAGTTTTGACTATTTCTGACTCATGCACCATGTTATCTAACCTGGTACCTATAGCCTTTTTGTGTTTCCCCAAGCTCACTGTACAAATGATCTGCATTTAAGCTTAAACTCCTCACGGGTCACAAATACATTAGGACCTTATGGAAAATGTAAACCCCAAAAATTCAAAAGTCTTTAGCATCCTTATGTTCAAGCAAGAGTGGGTCAGATTTCCAGATAAAAGAAGTCCCAGCTAGTGAGATTTTCTGGGCATATCTAAGGGAGACAATGGCATTGTCAGAAAGTGCAGCATGGTGAATCTCTGAGGTGAGGACTGAGGGAAAATTTTCCTTGTTCACCAGCCAACCATCCAACTTGCTTTCAATCCCTATAGCATAATAAACGCTATTGGATCCCTTCGAATTCAGCACACTGCAGATATCCACCAAATGGAATTCCTGCATGAAAAAAAATCAATGGCTCTGGAATATTTAAAAAAAATGTGACACCCCATGGGGATTTCTATCAAGACAGTTATCCCTAGCAACTTTAAATTTGCCCTCAGCAATTAGCTCCATGCCAGGCTGTAAGACAGATTTAATTTTCTCACACAAACTGTTAATTTTCTCTGGTTGCTCATCATTAGGACTGTAAATACTGGCCAACAGCACAGGTCCTTGGGAGGTACTTACACTGACCACAATCCACATACCTTGCTCATTTGTATGAACTGTATTAATCACCCAAGGCAACACAGGGTAAAGTAAAAATGCAACATCCTTTTTGGAAGAGTGGGTAGATGAGAGCAGTGTTTTATCCTTCTAATTCATCAGAGCAGCACTGACCTTTGTCCTATTAATCTTAAGCTCCTGAAAAAAACTATGTGCGCATGTGTTAATATAACTACTCCACAAAGGCACTCACCTCAACAGGCAACTGCACTCCCTTTATATTCCACGTAAACAGACAAACGGTTGAATTTTGGTTTACCTGGTTTGTCACATTTCTAGAAACGTGACATAAATGACGTTAACAATTACACAAGCCAGCAGAGTATACAGATAACAAAGAATTGCCATAAAAAGTAAAACAGCAGGAACAAGAGTGTAGAATAAACAAAAGCAACAATACACCCCATAATGCTTCATCCCCTCCCCCAATCCATTCAGTAATCATTACAAACAATCCCCTTATATTGATTTAAGGTGCAGGCAAAGTTCACTATTGCCCACTAATATAGTTTATTACCAGGTGGTACCTTCTGCTGTAGGCAGTTAAGCAGATGCCTTAGATATGAAAAACATACTAATGTGTAGTTTAAAAACTGTTCCACCAACCTTCAAGTACCATTAATGCTCAAAAATCAGAAGGTAAGGTCTCCCTATCATTCTTTGCCCAGTAGCCCCAAGATTGATCAAGGCGGCTGATCTCTTCAAAAGAGATTTTAGGCATGGAGAAATTCATACAGTCATCATGCTCATCCTGAGAGGACTGATCTAAGGGGGCAAACCTATTGTTTTTGCAGCAACCTGTATTAAGTATTGAGAACCCTGTTCTGAGTATTCTTACTAAAACTGAACTTACAAGCACTAACACTACTGTCCAGGTTTCCCTTGCCCTCCTCCCTAACGTTCTTTGGCAGTTAAGGTTTCTTAGAAGAGGCAGAAGCTGAATGGTCCCACATTTTCCTCAGGATATCCTTGTCTATTCACCTGTAAGGCCTTGGAAAAATGTAGATTTAAGATCCATAAGAGGCTCCAAATATCACTCAGCTTCTTGCAGAATGCCAAAAGCAGCTTGTAGCATGCCCTTGCTATTGCTTAAAGTTGCAGGGGAGTTAAGACTAACTTCCTAGCCCACGTTTTGATACTGCTTATAAAATGGTACAATTTATTTCATTTTTTGGTTTAGAAAGTACTATAGTTCAGAGAGGTTACCCTTTCGATGACTGGAGGCATGACAATATTACATAACTGACTCAACTCTTTCCTGAGAAAACCAACTGGGTCAGAACCCTTGCTTTGCTCAGGTTGTCCATTGAACCTAAAATTGTTACAGCTTGCTCTATATTCAAGGTCATCATTTCTCAACCCCAGTCTCTCTATTTGTTTAAATTATCTACCTAACAGGAAGGTATTATGATGCACCCTTCAGATATGCCAATTCAGATTTTTTCTGTGCCAGGACGTCCTTGATGTTAGATATCCGCCCTTTATGAAATGAAGCTATTTACTTATTCTGTTGTACGTCAGTGACTATGGACTTGAGTATGCCCATGAGGAGTCCAAGGATGACCTGATTACTTTCGGTTCTTCTGCGACTGAACACGTGGAGGACACCAAAGTGAGGGCACCGTATCCACGAATAATCACTTGGCTCCTAAAGACTTGAAGACTGGGCCAAAAATGGTAAAAACTCAGCAGAAATAAAGTTAAGTTACTAAATTTGTTGTGGGTACAGTCAAACAGATACATCTCCTGACAGTTACTTCATGTCAGGATACTGAGTAGATACAGAAGACTGAGCTAGAGCTCATCCATCTTCTCCCAAGCTCGTTCCCTCATGGCGATGGATTTTTCAGAGCCAAATCCTGCAAAAGACAAAGCTTTTTTGCTTCTATGAATTTTTATGCATTCAGAGAATGGGGAAAGAATAAGAAAGATCTACGAGATCTGGTATGGCAGCAAAGAGAGTCTTGACACAGGATATGCATAGTAACGAGTCTTTGCTAGTTTTGCAAATGACTATGTCTCTGTAGAAATATGCAAGAAATTGAAATCAGTTAAATCTAGAAGCAATAATGTTCTACTGCACAACTTTTAGAAACTTTAATTTACATGCATTGTACCCAGGCAGATTGCCGCAGAACAAAAAATGCTTATACTTAATGACACAGTGTCAGTGGCACAACAGGTAGCATAATTGCCTTTTTGTGCTGTGTGTTCTAATTCCACAACAGGTAAATCAATCACTGACACTGCAGTGCAGCATAAGGGGGGGGGGGTGCACTCCTGAGTGTGCTGTCTTTTGATTAGGACGGAGTTGGTGGTAGCTCAGGTTGATGTCAAAGATCACCCGGTACCTATCAAAAACAGTAGGGGTCCTTTATTTATATACAAAAAAAACCCCTCTTATTTACAGAATATTTACATATGTACAAATGTATAAATATAAAAATTTGCTTACACATATTCAGAATTTCCTTCACAGTCATGCTAAATTTTCAACCCTATTAGAACCCCACTCCTCTTTCCATAACCACCATCTAATTTTACTTAATATTATTCCATTTGCAATTAAACACAATTTAATTTATTCTTTCACCCCATATAACCCATACAACATAAAATAACATTTATTCTTTTAACATATTCTTTACTTCTGTTCTTATACTATCCATACTTAATCATATCCATGTTTATTTTATCCACTTTTTTATATCTTAAAAAAATTATTTTTTTACATAGCTTTCCCCATAACTAATTTACATTTCAAAAACATATGTTCCATAGTTTCTTTGTCTTACAATGTAAACATATTCTACCATTCTTCTTTTTCTATGGCATATTTCATTGTACTGGCAATTTATATATTACCAGTCTCCACATAAAATCTTGACTTTTTACTTTCTGATTACACATCATTTGCTTCTTATTTTTTATAACTTTAATTTTTTTCATCTGTTAGGTTTTTCCATGGTTTTATATAGTAATGTTATATCATTACATTCTTATACCATACTTTTCTATCTTTTTCTATATCATCAATTTTTCCCCACAAAAATATTTTTTCTTGGCAACATTTTATTTCTTCATTTATACATTCTTTCTCTTTTACTGTTTTTTTTACCATACCCAAAAATTGTCATACTTATATTTATACAGTTTTACTACTACTCTCATCTTTTTAATTTCTTTACTTTAACACTTTGCACACATTTCATGAAGCAGCACATACCACTGGGTTAATTACCCTTAAATCACCTCCTTTTTTATTTATAAACAAAACTCTTCTTATTACTGTCTTTAATCTAGAATCCCATACAAATGAAAAAAATATCTGCAATAATTCCTTTTCAAATACTGCCGGCAACACAAATAGACTTGTTAACCATGCCTTTTCCCCATCAATACTGAATTTATCAAATAAGCTTTTTTTCTGAATGATAATTTACATGTTCTCAGGAAAAGACATATTTGGTTTATTTCTTCTATTGTTTTTCCCCATTGAATTCTACTTGCATCTTTATTCCCAAATTTTATATCCAACACAGACATTTAATTCACTGTAAAATATATACCCCGATCTTTACTATATCACCTAAACCTTTACTTTTCTCTTCATTTAAATATATCATCTCTAGATACTTATTTGTGCAAATTACGTCTTTTGTCTAAACTTTGGTTATTATAATGTCATATGCCTATGTTAGCAGAACTGACATTCTTAACCCTTCAGGTGTTGTATACCCCACCTCCTTCATTTTGTAGTTTATTTCCCATATTATCACATTCGTTGGACATCCCTATCTTAAACCACTCTTCATACGTACGCCTTGGCTTAATCAGCCACTTAGAATTATTTTTTATTACTACTATACACTGACATACACAATTTCCTAACTTTCTCACTTATATTATATTCTTTCATTACTACCCATAAAATTTCAAGTCCAGTTGTGTCAAATGTCTTTTTAAGGTCTCCTATCATGATTTTCACTTCTTTAATCTTCATAGTATCATCAACAATTTCTCTATGATTAATAATTACAGACAACCCTTTATATGCCATCTTCCATAATAGTTTCCATCTTCACTTCAGATCTCTTTTGTACTACTTTCATAAAGACCTTGAAATCATTATTACTCAATACTATTGATCTCCTTTTTTTAAATCTCTTCTATCTTCTTTCTTCCATATGCATTTACATATTCCACTGCATAATTCTTTATACATAAAACTTTCATTTAACCATTCAAAATCTTTAAAAACATTTTTTTGCCAAATCCTTAAATTTGTATACGTTTTGTACCTTATTCCATCTGGGCTTTCAGCCGAATCTGTATTAACATGTCCTAATACTTTCTCTAGCTCATTTAAAACAACCTCCTTTTCCAACTCTTTATTCTCCTTTTCTGTTAACTTTTTTACTTTCCATGTTTTTTTTTCACTACATTCTTTTTTTTAACCATTTCTTATACATATTGTACTACACCATTCATAATCTTTTCCTGAGTTCTATTTCTCCTTTTACATTTTTTTGTATTTCTCTAATTAGACTAATATCTTCCTTTACTAATCTGCTTAAGTAACTCGATACTTCTCTTTTTCCTTGTAAAAAACATCTTTGCATATATAATTCTTATATTTTTTCTTGATATCTTTCATAAACTTCTTTTTCATTGTCAAAGTACTTTCTATCATTATGTTTTAAATCTTCCAGTGCATATGTTCTTTTATATTTTTCTCTCTACTTCTCACACCAAATTGCCACTGTAAAAAACATTTTTATATTTTTCCTTAAATGTCAAACACCATTCAGACTAATTCTTATAAAATGTTCTCATAGTAAAATGATCTTGCTGTAACTGTATTACTAATATTTCCTCCTTCATTCCATACTTTCTCATTTATCCTTTTTCTTTGCCTACTTTTATATATTCCTTGTTTTCTTTTATCTCTAGTCATATTGCAAGATGATCAGAAAATCCTGTTTCAACTACCTCCTCTTCTTCTATAATTAAACCGTCTAATACTACAAAACAATCTATTTCAGTTCTATACATACATATTCCTTTTGTAAGTCCATACATTTTTGTTCCAAAGTTTTAACTTACCACCTTATAACTTCTTGCATCATTTATTTTCTTTTTATGCTTCCCTCTTAAATCATAAAGTCTCCTGTTATTATAATATTCATATTTATCACTACATAGTCTAAAAATCTAATGAAACAAGCTTTCACTTTCTTTACAGTTAGTATAAGCATATAATGTTAACATTTTTATATCCTTATTCTATTTTAAATCTACGATTAATCTTCCAATGTTTGCTAATGTTAAAGCCAATATCTTTACTGTATTTCTACAGAATATGGCAATTCCAGAACATCTCTCATTTCTCTAATTCCAGATTATCTTTCTTCCCCATAGTTTCTCTGTAATCTTTCATTTGTTAAAAATCTTGTCTCTTCTAATATAATTACATCCATATCCCATGTACTACGCCACTCCAAAATTTTTATTCTATTTATGTGCTTAATACTGTTCACATTTACAGAAAATACTCAAACTTTCCTTTTCCTTAGATTCATGGTTTCATAAGTTCACAGCCATTCTAAGCCTAATCAATTTCCTTCCCAAATGTGAGAATCAAACACTGCAACTTGTGTTTGTGAGTCAAGCACCTTAATCATTATACAAAGTCCCAGTGATTAGTTGTATGTATTCTTTCTCACCCATTTCATTTTTCTTTTGTACTTATTCCTTTAAATTTTATTTTTTCTGTCTTTTATTCTTTTACAAACAGAATTCTTTTTTTCCCTTTTTTCTACGATCTCCCAGAGTTTACATCTTCATCACTTATTTCAGAACCTTCATGTCCTCTTTATTTTTTCTCATCTAATTTTTTCTATTTCTACTACTTCTAAAATTTCTTTTGTTTGTTCACTTTTTTCTTTTTCCTTACTGCTATTTTATTTTTTGCATTTCATTCAAAAATGTCCAATTTTGTTAAACTTACATTTCAAATAACATTTTTTGCAATTTGTCCCATTTCCCCACAAATGTAAAATTTTCTTTTGCCATAGTTACTTATCAAATGTCCTTCTGTTCCAGAGAAAAAACATGTTTTGGGTTGTCTCCAGTATTTTACAACACCCTTATTCCCCTCCACATTTATTATGCTTGGTATATGAATAATTTTTTTCTCTTTCTATTTTAAACACAATTTTACAATCCCAGCCAGCAGTCCATAAACTCCTTTGGTCATAAATATTTGCAATGTCAAGTACTTCTTTACATAAGCCTTTCAAATATCTTTTCCAAGTCTCTCTCTTTCTACTTCTGATCATAATTGTACAAGAATCTTTTTTGTTTCCCTGTCAAATGTTTTATCACAAATATTTCACAGGTTACAGTCTTTCATTTTTTCACATTCTCTAAAAAAGTTTTAATTGAAAAACTATGCTAATTCATAGTTTAGCACACAACAGAGTGAACAAACTAGATGAATGTAATTCTGTGCTCTGCAAAATAAGGATCTTGCAGCAATAACCCATTAATGCAGTCAGTTAGGCTTATAGGCAGGTCCATTCCTTTACGCCTTTATAACAGGGAAAGGGAGTCGTTAACAGTCATGACTACATTAGGCCATGGTTTAAAGTGCAAATCTGTGAGAAATAAAGGGAACTATTTATGCTTAAAAACTCCAGAATTTTCAAATAGGATCTAGTTTGATATTTGATGGCACCTTCCAGTGAGAATGAAACCATTGGCAGGTAACACACTGAATTTAAATGGTTCCCATCAAACTGCCAAAAAAAGTAATAAAACACAAAAGCAGTGTTTTTGCAAGGGGGCAAGACCCTCTTCTCCTCCTTGTGTGACTAAGTACACAATTCTGAGATCGCGCAACATGGGTAAAAGGGCAAATTCCCTTACCCCACTATTTGCCTATTTCTGCATAGCACACAGTCTGCCACAACTTAACAGTGTAAGTGAATAGGAAATACCCATATACTTAAACTGCTATGGTTACATTGCAATACTCAAAACAGACTTTGATGAAATGATTCAGGGCTGCATTTCAACATTGTCCAAATCAACAAAATCTACAAATCCATTTAAGGATATAGATATGTATGTATATACATATGCGCGCGCACACACACACACAGTTGTGTTAGACATTCAAAAGATTATTTGCATTATTCATGCCACATTCCAGCCTATAAAAGTCTGCTGATGCTCTGGACATAAAATCATAAGGTACATCTGAAATAACACAGTTGTAAGCCACCTCTGAAAACAGTAACATATATCAATGTATGCATGGCAAGCATAACCTCAATGCAGAAGAAGAGAAGGGAGGCTAGGGTAACAGGACACCACACAGCTATACTAAGGTGAATGTCTTTACATAATGAATTGACACAACTGAAGACACTGTCTGGCTCAGACTAATGCTCATATTAATGAAATGTAATACTCCACTTTAATCTAGATACTGTTTGAGTTTACTGCATCACTCTCTTATCAGCCATTTGGTATTTACTACAAGTATTTGAGAATATTTGAAAATGTTAGATGATAATGAAAGCTTTTGAAAATACAGCTATTAAAAACAAAGAATGAAGCCAAACACACTCATCAGGGCCACTATTACTACATAAAGATGTTACTTGCTTATCTGGAAAACAGCTATTCAAACTGAACTCATTGGCCCATTTTCAGACTTAAGCAGTTTACAGCAAATATAAAAACAGCACGCACCATGCACAAAGCAAAACTTCACAGGCAGTAAGAACAGCAAAACAATCAGAAATAAGCACATCAGATATGACTGGCACACTTCCATATCCCACTGGCTCTAAATGGTAGTCACCATTGATCCGACACCTTGACCCCATGTGCAAAAATGGAAAAAAAAAGAGGTTGTGCATAGATGGATTCATTTTCACCACCATAGTATACATGAGTCCTGAAATTAAGTGAAACTCTTTAATGTCAACTTCTGGTGTGTTGACAGGCTTTAGATGACAAAACAGACATTCGTCGGGTTAGTAGAGAGTGTGGGGGGGTTAAGAAAAACATGTTTTAAATTTCTTTGCACACACACACAAGTATACAGTGACTAAATGATCACAAGCAGCTGAGTAAGCAAACCTTAAAACATACAGAAACTAAACGACAAATGAAAACATACACAGTATATTTACAAGTAATGTTCAACTCAGCAGACTAAATTAAACCAAGTTAACCAGGGAAATGCCTGGGGCTATGAAGCTTGACTTTTTTCTAAGAAACTGCTTTCTGAGTAAGAAGCCATTGTGATTTATTTTCCAGATTGATTGAGCCATGAACCACTGTAATTAATGGAAGATCACAAAATCTGTACTAAGCTTGTCATGTGTGGAATCTGATTCATTGATTTCTCAAGGTAACTTGTGAGGAGGAAGGAGATGTGGTTAGAAGATCTGAAGTGCAGGCCCAAAAACGGGTGGACTTCAGAACAGAAATTAGTATCAAAATGGTTTGAACTCTCCAGAAATGTTTACAATGTTCTTCCTTGAACACCCTTAAAAACTAATGAACTTTGAGCGCAAGTAAAATTAGGATTAGCTTGCACTTCTGAATAATGACTCTCTGCTCCCAGGAAGGCTCACTGGACTTCTGTATCAGAAATCGTTTAAGCAAGTACCGTGATGGATGGCTTAATTTCTTCTAGGCTAATGTTTGTACTGATGACATAATTATAGCTAGGCTAGCAACAATGTTGGTAGTTCTGCATCTTTCTTCATTAATATGAATCAGCTATCAGGCATAAACATGATAAATAAAGCAGGTTGTCTGAGAAAAAAGTCACCAAGGTCAACAGAGCTTAAAGTAATATGCGAGATGAGCAGTTGTCATAAACAAATTTCCACTTTAATACCATGCACTGTGCAACACAAACAATTACCTAAAGAAATCTTATTTATTTATTTGCAATTGTTGGGGTAGAGCACTGAAAAAATGCACCTATTTCAGACTAACTTCAAGAGCACAGCCTGATTAAGTGACATGTTTAGAGTTTCACAGATGGCAGATTGAAAAAAAAATAGCCAGAAAAACCTAAATGAAACTCAAAATGCTGGACTTCAAAATTTTTGATATTACATGATCTATTATTAAAAAGCAGGTCTACCTGCCATTGGCTTTAACCTTTTGTTGTATTCTATATGCTTCACTTGGGCACCATACCTGCAAACCATCAGGCCGCCACCATAACCCATTCATCCACCCAAAACTGGGGTGAGAGCAAGCTATGGCAGACAATATTAGTATTTTTTGTTCTAACCCTACCCCTGGTGGTGGACATGGGCACCCATGTCATTGCAGGGGCATCCTTATGCCATTCCTTTGATGGGTGTATTCTCTGCTAAGGCCCCATGAGGACTACAGTCACTGACACGGGATTCCCAAACCCATGTTGAATAATCCTGCAGCCACTGGTCGCAGACTGGTCCACTATGATCACCAACTCCCACCTCCCAAGGCTGGGTAAGCTGGGGTAAGCCATGTGCTCCCACCCTCCCCTGCCTGGGTGTTCCAGTACCCAAGCCACTGGCTTAACTAGGATCACCAGTATCACAATTAGGGCTTTCTCCATCTATGTCACACAGCCTGGCTTACTGCCTTTACGCTTCAGTCTAGATGACATCAGCAGAACAGTTCTAGTTATGAGAAGCACAACAATACGTTTATTAACAGGTTTGTATTCTCCATAAGATTGGGGCAACAATGAAGTCTAAAACTGTGACTTAGCCAGCAATATTTTTAGCATTTCAATACTTGAGTGATGCTGGCTTGACCAGCGAAGAAGTGATTAAACCAGTATGATAAACATGAAATGCTCTTAGTACTGTAGGTATTTCAAGACCGTCCGAATATAATTTTCCTGTAGAAGGGACTTACTCTAATGATGTAAAGATACATTGCTCCTCAGTTTCACAGCTGACCACTAAATTAAGTTTGCCACTGAAAGTGTCTTCGCACTGGCTGGCTTTTGCTTCTTCCCTTTTAGGAATATCACAGTCTCTGCACCAAGCAACATAAGATTCTGTCTTATCTGAGAGACAGAGTCTTAAGCTGACTCCCGGAGGCCCAAGGAGCCCTGATCCTGCAAAAATGAGCTGCTTTATTTGTGCAGTCCCACTCTATTTTTTGTGTAGCTGTGAACCTTGCATATATGGGCTCACAATAATTATATCCAGCTTTCCTTGAGCATGGTAGCTCAAAGCTGGACTTAAACCTGTCATGTCCAGGAACTTACAGTTAAACAAGGCACTCCTAGAATGAAAAGATTCTTAGAGGACATCTTGGTGGTCTATTTGTAGATGTCACTTTGTTCTTTTGTTTTGTCTCAGAAACTCTAACAAGCCCTCCTTTTTAGAATGCACCACCACTTACCCTGTGCAAATGCAGGTTCCTTACCAACACTGACTTTGGTACCTGTTCTTCATACAGTATAACAGAAGTTATGCAGATAACACAGACTACTATGCAGAGATGTAGACCAATGTCCTGTATAACCACTAAAGCAGTTGCACAGAATCGGCTGTACTTGACCAAATTAAAACCAGGACTTCCCAGAAAAACAAGCCACCATCATGGCTCCCTAATATAAAGAGGCTATACAACACGAGAAAGAAACCGATGTCCAAGAACAAGACGGAACTGGCTCAGTGGAGAAAGAAATGTCACAAACAAATTAGAGTTCTTGTCAAGTCCTCTAAAGCTAATTATGAACCAAAAATAGCCTCCTTAGCTAGCCTAGGATAGTCACAAGGCATTATTTAACTATGTCTATAATCTAAAAGGGAATACCAGGCTATACACTGAACTGGTTGTGGATAGCACCACCAATACTCAACCTGGGGTAAAAACCAACCTGCTATCTGACAGATTTGAAGAAAACTTCATCCCCCTGTTCCCCCCCACTCATTCCCCAAAGGTATACCTGCCACCATTCCTCAGTCTATTACCTCAAAAGAACTTGTCATCTTAGCATTCTCTCCAAGGCCAAAAACACAACATTAATGGGACCAAACATCTCAGGTTGCCTTTTAAACAACTTAAAACATGACCTAGCAGACCCACTTTGATCCCTGTTTAACCACAGTCTGAGAACTGGTATTGTTCCGGAAGAATGGAGGACAGCAACAGTAATCCCTCTATGCAAAGGGGGACCATCAACCGACTCTGGGAATTATAGGCCCATAAGTTTGACAGCTTATTTGCAAGGCCATGTAAAGAAGCATTACGGACTTTATTGACAAGGACATAGGTGATCTCCTAACTATGGACCCAGCCCAGCTCAGATTCATTAAAGGTAGAGTATGCCATTTAAACTTGATTGACTTCGTTGAGAAAGTCATAAAGGCCCTGGACGAGGGAAAGACAGTGCATACCACCTATCTTTACCTAGCTAAGGCATTTGATACAATCCGCCACTCAGGTATTCTACATAAACTCTCCCAGTTGGGAATTAACACCTACATTATCAGATGGGTAGCCAACTGGCTGACAGACAGGACACATACTGTCAAAGTGGGTGACTTCACTTCTAGCAAGACAAGTCACCAGTAGCATACCACAGGGTTCTGTGCTAGTCTCCTTACTGTTCGGAATTTATTTCTCAGAAGTCAAGGCAAACTTGGACGGCCTGTGGCTGACCAAGTTCATTGATGACTGCAAATTGAGTTCCCAATGACGTTAATCTACTGCAGACAGGGTTAACACAGGCAAATGACTGGTGCCAAAGCCACAGATTAAAGCTAAATGCAAAAAATGCATTATTATTCCATTCAGGAAAGCTGACATCCCTGCTATTTACATTATAGACAACCCCCCCCCCCCCAAGTGTAGACCCAGTGGCAAGTGATCTGGGTACTCATGTCGATAATCTGAACTTTGACCATCACGTTTCCACAGTAGTAAGGGAATCTTTCCATGTGGCGCATCTTATACGTTAAGACATTACATCTAGATCTAAGAATGTTATAATTCCATTATACTCGGCCCTCATAAGACTAATAATTGAGTATAATGTTCCATTTTTGCATGTACCTCACCAGACACCTGCAACAACTGGAGAGAGACCACAGAGGTTTTTCACCAAGAAACTACAGGGTACACAAAATAAGTCTTACGTGGAAAGACTAAAAGCCCCGTCACTGTATTCTGTCTCCTACAGGTTGCTAAGGGGGACTTGTGCCTGGCTTACAGAGCAGTCTCTGACCCGGCGCTGACAGAAATATTACACATTCATAAATAAAACTGCAGGAGGGTTATTCGCTCCAGGGATCTTAACCTAGCCTTTGACATGAAGAGGTCATGCTGGAGAGAGAGCTGCATCTCCCAGAGACTGCCACTTCTCTGGAACAAGCTTCCCTCTTCAAACGCAACCTAGATCAATGGATGGATGACTGCAAATTTACTCCTGGGGTGGTGTCCATGTCCCTCCTGGACACAGGACGTCAGTATTCACTACCATAGACCCTTACCTCTGTGAACTTCACTCACCTAACCACCAACAATTGGGTCAACTGGGGATAAATACAGCTAGGCTTGTAAGGGGCTCTAGGGCTGTTACCTAGTTACCACATATGAAGTTTATTAATGTCCAGGTCAAGGTACACCCTAGAGAAATTTGCAGTCAAACTTATATTAGTAACTGTTGTATGCACTGTGAACAGATAACAGACTAACAGTAATATGCACTTCTAGAATTAAGGCAGACTATTAGAGGTTTATCTAGTACATGTCTGAAGTACAACTTCTAAATGTTTGCCTAAATGCATTCTATGGAATCCTCTATGTTTGCTGGGGATATTAAGTAGGACATTGGCCTCAAAACACGAAACCGTGATGATTTGAGGATTAACTAGGTTATTTCTTGTCCGTATGAAGTAGGATGACTCACAAGTGAAAAAATGCACAACAAAATCTCATCTCATTGTGTGTTGTGGAACTGTACAGACAGAAGTATGTAATCCATGCTCAGGAGTACAATGTTATATCAAAACAATAGTTTCCAACCTGATGTAAAGGATACTCATTCTTATCACAGAGTTAATGCATCACAGCTTCACTGCTTGGTTTATCTTGCCTAACCTTTGAAATATTCATTTTTAGGGTGTTTTACAAGGCACCTGTAATTCTGTTTTTAGTCCAAGAGAGAGAGAACATTAGTTTTCTGAGAGTGGCATTTCATATGGCTTCACAATAGGTTTTCTGTGGTGATCTTCTTTGGCAGAGGGATGGACAAAGTCAAAGACTCCTGCACCCAATACTCATTATTCCCAACATCCTCACTAATCGAAGATTAGGATTGTCAACCTTTCTTAGCACTGTGGAACATTGGTTTTAGAAAACAATTGCTCGTATACTTGGGCTGTGAAAAGCAGAATAAATCTAATTTTATTGTTTATTTATATGCTATTACCTAATACTGCTCATTTTCTTCATAACAGCCTGTGTCCAATGTTGATAAGAAGTTATACAAAAAAAGTGAATCCTGTAGCTGTAAGTAACATGGCCAAAGCCTATAAATAACAGATTTCTTGGTGGACTGTTTTCAAAAGCAGACATGTACTGTGGCCACTAAAGTATTTGTAATGTAGAAAAGGGCATCTTGGCTAAAATGTAATAATCCTTCTGTTGAGAAGGGTTAAATACAGATGGAACCAGTGCCTTTTTTCTTTAATTAAGCTATAGAGAAAAAGAATACTGGGAACTTTCTCCCAGTTTAAGAAGTTTTCTGTAGAACATAATCGGACAAAACTGGATGTGTTCGTAACTTATGTTGAAAAATGTTTTGTACTAGTTGATATTTTTTCTTGTGTTAATGTTTTAGCTTGGAATTTTTGTATTTTTAATTTCTGAAACAACATAATTATTTCATTCCCTTGTTTTAATAATGAAAACATTTCTACTAAATGAAGGCTTGTTTTACAAACAAAGAAGTTATGTACTTACGATAATGTTCCATGTTTGAGTCCATCTCACCTACATTCTTGCTGAATGGGTTCGGAGCCGATTCTCGGCTCCGAATCGGCCGATACTAAAGCTCGAGAGCTTTTACTGGCACAAGGCTAACCCCTATCCCATGGTGCCTCATGGCAATTCCCCAGATCTTGTTTGCAAGAAAGTAAATAGGTACATAATAGTGAGTAAACTATCAATAAGTATGTACATACAAACAGAACACTCTGTATTACTATCCATGCCAGGTGAACGGACAACTACAACCAGCTCAGACAGCATAATGAATAGTCCACCAGTTCCTCCAGGAAATAGGAAGGGGGAAGGAGGGTGGACACAAGAATGGGCTCTGAGCAGGAGGGACAGGTTCCGAAGCAGATGTGGGAACCAAGCTCAGCGAAAAGCACCAAGAGGGAGGGTCAGTTCCGAAGAAAAAAAGGTGTGACTATCCCTCTCGGAGTCGACTCGAGAGCGTCGGCCCCCAGATCCCTCGGCTCCAGACTGAGCCGCTGAGGATAGAGTTATCGGTTCCGAGGAAGCAGGAAGAACCCGAAGTGTTCAACTCCAAAAGCGAAGCAGTCGGAGGAGGAGCAGTAGTCTGGAGATGGAACGGCTCTGAAGCCTTTGGGTCTGGAAGAGTTAACTTTTTAGCCAGAGCCGGGTCACAGAGCAACCTCTTCACCACTCGCTCAATATCCTCATCTGAAAGTGTCGTGGGGGAACGGGTGGAGACAGGAGGAGATCTCCTCCTTTCTAAAATAGGAGACTTCAAAGTTGGTGAAATAGGGTCAATAACTGGTGAGTGTCTCAATAACGAAGGTTGCCTTGTCACCGAAGAAACCGACAGCACCGAGACAGAAGAAGCAGAATCTGAGCCAGAACTCCTTGACTCCGTCGCTTTAGAATTTTTATATGGCTCTGAAGCTGGAACCAAAGATTTTCTCTTGACAGTTTTGGGAGCTGTCTGACCAAGTTCCAGCTGTTCCTGGAAGGAACTAGTCAAAAAGTTTTCTCAAATTAAGAACCCTAGTACTGAAGGCATGGCAAAAAGTACAGGGTTCTTGTAAATGAGCCTCTCCCAGACAGTACACACAGCTAGTGTGACAGTCAATGACATTTTTTGCGAAAACGTCACATTTCTTGAACCCAGAAGGGCGGTGTTCCTTATGTTCTCTATCTTTCTCTTTAGACATGAAAAGAAAACAAGGCCAACAACAATAACAATAATAATAATACTAACTATAACCAACAGCAAAGTTATGAAGAGAAGAAAAAGTTTTGTTTTTTTTTAAAGGGAAGAAGGACTAGCACTCAGGGAGGAAAGGCCCTCTAATTTAAACAGGCCGTATAATCCTAAAAGGTGGAATAGGGGATCAAGCACTCAACAATAATCACACAGTTAATAGATAACTATTAAGGTAGAGATATGAAGAAAATAGATGAAAAATAACAAGATTTATCAAAACATCTTCTACTTAGCCAACGAGCCAGTAAGGAGACAACCTCAAAGCTTTCGTGGCAAACAAGATCTGGGGAATTGCCGTGAGGCACCATGGGATAGGGGTTAGCCTCAAGCCAGTAAAAGGTCTCGAGCTTTAGTATCGGCCAAGTCAGAGCCAAGAATCGGCTTCAAACCCATCCAGCAAGAATTATGGCGAGATAGGACTACATAACATCACATGTTAAACAACTTTACAAATGGCTTTCTTTGTGCAATTATAGTAAGTTACAAAAAACGGTGTTCAACTACATGTTCAGTCCAATCAGTGTTCTTGGGGGGGGGGGGGGGGTGAATATGCAATTCAATTATGCTGCATGCAGTAAATGATAAACTAAACTAAAGAGCATTACAAAATGAATAGAAGTCTTTTTCAAGTTAACTTATATGAATGCTTATTTGGTAAGCATATGAGCACTAGGAAGCATGTAGTCATAATTCGTTTACCTTATCTAACTGATAACCAACACAGCTGTCTGATCCTACATTTTTCAGCCATGGCCTCAAAAGACGTCATAAAATAACTGAGACAGTCGTATAATTTACAAATAAATCACCACTGTGCATATACTGAGATTCAGCACATTATAGTTTGATGGCTTCAACCAGGACCATTTTGAATTTCAGTGATTTTGATTTGCATATTAAGTAAAAAAATTATGCTATTTGTTTGAATACATTAAAGAACTATTTGGTGAATGGAACCAAATTTAATAATATTTAAATGGTATTTATTTTTTCCTGAGACATGCATTATTAGCACAACATAGCTAATTACATAGCAGTGCAATGGCTACCATGAACTTCACAGGGGAGTGAGGTATATAAAATAAGAACACTTAAGCATTTGTACTCTAAGATCTGCATCACCAGAAGTTGGCGGCCCAGTAGTACTAATCAACGTCAACACTGAAGAGTTTATATAAAACTTGCTAATAGAGCAGTACTGGTGAGGCCAAAATGAAGATGTCATTAGAATGTATCCAATGCAGATCTGCATATGCTACATTTCAGAAGCCTACTGGAAGGGCAAGTACCATGAATATAATTCTGAACATTTATGTTATAAGGAAATGGCAGTGTATATAAAGGGCAACAACACTAGAAGATGCTCAAAGTAGGAGACAAAGGTTCATAGGTAGGTACTAGGCTATCGGCCCTAGGGCCCATACAAGCCTAGCCAAAAAAATGTACCCTGACTTTCGCCACCCAAGAAAATTATTTTCCTGTGCCCCTGTCGAGCAGAGCCACAGAAGTGATCCCCAGGGTGAATTTCCCATTTCCCATCCAATCATCAAGATTTTTCTTGAAGAGTGCTAATGAGGAGCTCTGTTTGACATAGACAGGTAGTCTGTTCCAGAGTATGGGAAGTCTCTAGGACAGGAATCTATCCCTCCAGCATGTTCTGTTTATTGTGGTGACAAGGTTTAGGTCCCTAGAGCGTGTAGCTCGGAGGGATTGGGATTTATTTAAGTGGAACATGTCCAACAGCTCTGGGTTTGACATAGCTTTGTATGTTAGTCAGAGATCGCCCCTGAGTAGGCGATATGCGATGGAGTAAAGCTGTAGTTTTTTGAGACGGTCTGCATAGGGCATCTGTTTGAGGCCAGTAATCCGCTTTGTGAGGTATTTCTGTGGTCTTTCCAGTTGTTGTAGATGTCTTATGAGGTACATACCAAAAGGGGCGTTGTACTCTATAATGGGTCTAATGAGTGATGAGTAGAGGGGAACAATGACCTCTTTTTTTCTGGATGAGAATCCTTTTGTGATGAGATGAGCCATGTAGATAATTTCCTGCCCACTGTGGCGATGTGATTATCAAAGGAAAGACTGCTGTCCACTTGTGTCCCAAGGTCTCATCACATTTTCGGCATTAAGTAGACTACCAGCTATGTGGTAGTTCATGGGTACAGAGTTTTTACCAAAGGGGATGACAATACACTTTTTGGCATTGAGCTTCAGGTACCTGTCTCAGTGAGGCCCTTTTGTAGTTTATCCACATCGTTAGGAGTTTCGATTATGGCTCCTAGTTTGCAGTCATCTGCAAACTTTGTTAGCCAAATACCTTCTGTGTTGGCCTGCACTTCAGAGAAGTAGATACCAAACAGGAGAGGACCCAGAACTGATTTGGAATCCGCTACTTTCACAGTGTGGGTTCTGTCCGTGAGCCAGTTGACAACCCATCTTGTGACATAGGGATTTATACCTAGTTTAGTGAGCTTATCTATAATTCCAGAGTGGGGGATGGTGTCGAAAGCCTTGGCGAGATCTAGATAAGCTGTGTGAACCATTTTACCCTCATCTATGGCTTTGGTGACTGCTTCAAAGAAGTCTATCAGGTTTAGAAGACATGATCTGCCTTTTACAAATCCAAACTGGGAAGGGTCCAGAGTTTGGAGATTACCAATGTCTTTGTTTATGAGTTCCACGATGATACGTTCCATGGCCTTGCAGTCCAGGCTCGTCAGGCTAATGGGGTGGTAGTTCCCGGGGTCCATCGTGGCTCCCCCTTTGTGGAGTGGGATAACCGTCGCGGTGTGCCATTCAGTGGGTACAAAGCCTGAGGTGAGGCTATGATTGAACATGGTACTTAGGTAGGGTGCCAGTTCATTCTGTAGTTCGTGTAGAACGCAGCCTGGGATATTGTCAGGTCCCATGGATGCTGTGTTCTTGGCTTTGGAGAGTGTGTTTTTTACCTGTGCAGCCATGATTATAGGAACTTTGCATTCTTCTGGTATAGAGATGGGCCCTCTAGAGGGTGAGAGGGGGGTAAAGTTAGCACTGAACCTATCTGCTAGGATGTTGGCAATATCAGTTGGTTCTGTATATTTAGTGCCATTGTGCTGCAACTCAGAGCAGATCTGATTGTTCCCATTTATATTCTTGACATAGCTATAGAATGCTTTGTGGTTGTCTTTAGAGTCAGTGGCAATTTTGTTTTCGTAACTAGCTTTGGAGAATTTTATGAGGGATCTCAGCTTCTTACTGAGGTTGACCAGGGAGTTCCTCCAGTCATGGGATTTTACTCTTTTTTGCAACAGTTTCTTTCTTCTGTTGTAGAGTTTGTTTATGGCAGAGGACCACCAGATTGGTTTCCTTTTTTTGGAGGATAACATCTTGGTTCTATTAGGGATAGCATGATCCATGCACTCGTGTAAGTGCTTATAAAGTGCATTTGTGTAGGATTCGGCAGTCATACCTCTATTGTCCGTCTGCATGGGTGTCATGAAGTTTGCCACTTCTGTCTTAAGACGTGTGAAGTTGGCTTTGGAGAAGTTTTTTATGATGGTTTCCCTAACTGGGGGTGGGGGTGGGATGTGGATGTCTAGGCTGATTAGCTTATGATTGGATCTGACCACCGAGGAATTGACCTCTGGTGTGGAACACCAGTTTCCCATGTTGGTAATGACCAGGTCTAGGATATTGCTGCCCCTGGTGGGGGTGTGAACAAGTTGATCCAAGGCATTGGAATTTATGAATTCTAGAAAACGTTGAGCAAAAGAGTTGGTACATGAGTAGTTTTTCCAGTTAATGGTGGGGTAGTTGAAATCGCCCATTATTAGGGTGTTGGGTTGTACCCTAATACTTTCCAGTGTATCAAGAAATCAGGAGTGTGAATCCTGGGGCATGATGGGGGGTCTGTAGCAAGCTACAATTTGGATTGCGGTCTTGCCCAGAGTTAGTTGCACTTGGATAATCTCGGATGTATTATGCTGTGCAACTAGCCTGGAGGTGTGGATATCCTTAATGAATATAGACACGCCTCCGCCTTTAGTGCTTCTTTCTGGGTTAGGTGGCCGAAAGGTGTGATATGAATTGAAGCCTGGTAATGCAGGGGTGCTCTCTGGAGCTTTGAACCAGGTCTCTGTCACTGCACAGATGTCAATGTTCCCCATTTTAAGGAGTGCCTCGAGTGAGTGCATTTCAGGTTTAGACTTCTAGCATTGAGTAGCATTACCCTCAGATTTTGCTTGCTTGTACCTGTTACGGTGGTGAATTTGTCATTTGAACCTTGCCTAAAAAGGCACTATAGGGGTGGCAAGAGCCTTAGCCAGTATCCGGAATCCTAAGGGCGACAGGTGCAGGCCATCTCTGGCAAAGCATCGTGGACTGTCGATCATGTCGTCCCAGGCAGACAAATACTGGATCCCCTTAGAATGACACCAGAAGCTTAGCCAATTGTTGAAGTCAATCATTTTGTCCTTGTACTGTGGTATCATTCTGGGTGATGGCAGGATGCTACTCAGGGTTAGGGTCATACCTGGGTAAACAGAAAGGAGCTAGCAAGTACGGCTGATGCAAGGCAACCAAATTGGGGTCATACCTGCCTGGGATACAAAATCGGAGAGCTCCTCCAGGTCTCTTTTCATGTAGTCCAGGGAGGTACGTCTCAGGTCATTCACACCAACATGGACAATGACAGTGTCATATTTGTACTTATTGTGGAGTGACCTGAGTGCATGCGTTATGTGGCGGATCCTGGCACCTGACAGGCAGCTGACAGTAACGTTCTCCTTGTTTAGTCTAGTGAGTGGAACATCAGTGTGCCTGACTACAGAGTCACCTATGACTAGAGTGTTGGGTACATTGTTATGCCTTATGGGCTGTGGTTGAGTGGCACACTGAGTTTGTGGGCTATGTGTCATTTGGGTTGTATTGGGGGGGTGGAGTTTGCTTGCGTTTATGCTTTGGATGTCCCTGATGCTTGGGCAGGTTTTTATTGAGACCCTCCGCGAATGTAGGTGTGTGTTTTGTGATTCTATGTGTGTGTTTTGCTGGTGTAGGTTTTGAGGGACTATGTGATGAGTGTGGTGTGGTGCAAGTGTTTTTCTCCTCTTGACTGTCTAGTCCAGTCTTGGGTGAAGAGAGCTTTGTTTCCAATTTGGCTATATAAGTGCATCTCTCACAGGTTGTAGTGTTGGGTGGTAAGAGGAGAGGGTTGTCTGTGTACGAGGCAATTGCTGCATTGCCCCAAGATGCCCAGATTCGTCAGGTAGACAAGAGAAATCACTGGGAGCTGACCCTTAGACATGCCTGGATAAGTGCTTATTTATTAAGTACTAAAAACTGCTTTCCACTAGACAAGTGAGGAAAGTTGAGTGCTGTAGTAATTTGCAGCTTATGTAGTGCTTACAATGAGTTCTGAACAAGTGCTGAGCTCAAAGAAACAGATTTGAGTGCTGAAACTAGAAAACGGGCTAGTTATAAGAAACAAAAGTAAGCTAGAAGGCTTCCCTCCAACACAGAAGGGCTTGGGGGCTCAGAAGCCTACAAACAGTCTAGACCACTTAACAGGAAAGGCAGGAAACAAGCTTAAAATTTTTTTTTTGTTCGCTCTCTTTGTACACAGTAGGAGTGCCTGAAATCAGAATATGATCTCACTGCACTCATTTGAGTGAGCAAATGAGATGGGCTCAGAAGGAATATCCAAACACAAATTTACAAGAGGGGCGGGCAGTTTCAAAGCCACTAAGATTAACACCAAAACAGAAACAGGGAGGGTGTGTTTGAAAACTAACTGAAGAACACAGTCAAAACTTCCAGTTCAGTTAATAATCATGCAACATATTTAAATCAAATTAAATACTGTATTATTTGAAAAAAGTGCAGATAAAGGTACTTAAATTCTCTTATACGTCCAGTTGAATACAGCTAGATCTTAGGCCGCCAAAGCTGAGGTTTTTAAGCAGAAAATATTTCAAACTGTACCACTTAAATAGGCAAGGACAGGAAATCAAAGAATGTGGCTACCCCACACCTGCAATTACTAACAAATAATAAAATTCAAGCAAGCACAAACTGAAGAACAGAGTCAAAACTTCCAGTTCAGTTAATAATCATGCAACAGAGTTAAATCAGTTTAAATACTGTATTATTTGAAAAAAGTGCAGATAAAGGTACTTAAATTCTTTTATACGTCCAGTTGAATACAGCTAGATCTTAGCCGGCCAAAGCTGAGGTTTTTATACAGAAGCAGCCTACAAAATAAACCAATAAAGGCACAACTCCCTGAACAACACTGGAAGCAGCACCAGAATGATAAAGGTACTGAAGTGACCCTTGGTTTTAATGCATGGCACCATTATAGTGTACATCAGGAAAAAGAAATCATGATGGTCCTACAGGCAAGATATACACATATACCCCATTCCACCCTCATATTTACTGAATCTTAGTGCTGTCCTTCCAAAGTTTCCATTTATCTGTGAAGCTCTTGTTTAGAGTCCATTTAACTGTATCCACAACGTGCACATTTTTTCCTTCCATCTAACAAGATTAGTAAACATGGTTAGCACACAATCACCTGGCATACAAGGCTGATGACTATCTCAACATGTTATGATCTTGGCATAATTACTTAAATATACAAAAGTACAGTCAATATGTACCTGTCACACATGTGGCGGTATGAGGACAATCCCTGTAGAAGAACTTTCTCAAACAATGTAATGTTTTTGCATATTGGTCAGTCACAATGCCCCTTTGCATTTAATTCATGGTATATCCATTCTTCTGCCCACCTTCATCCACTCCTTCACGCCTCAATTTTCATTTTCTCTGTCTCTTTGCAAATTTTTTTAATTAAAATTCTTCATTGGTCTCTCAAGCAACATTTCAAAAACATAAATACAAAATATCATGGTAGAAGCCATACATATATTATACAACCCAAAAGAGAAATTGAGCATAATCCCTTATAACCAGCCATCACACAGTTTTGTAATCCATGATCTTACTAGTCATTATAATTCTTGATGCTACAGTGCAACAATTACTGTTACAGCCTTCACATTATACTTAACCATTCAATGACAAAAACCTCCTCTTTCACATAACTTTATATCATATTAATTTTTCCTACCAAATTACATATTTTTTTAAATCAAAAAATATGCATAACAATCAAGGAGGATGCTTCTTATCTGTACAAATTCTTAATCCTTTTCACCTTGCCTTATGTTTAACCACATTATATTCAACTTGGCCCTTATAACCTTACTGCTTTCCTATCTCACAACCTTCCTACTTATTAGACTTTCCTTTTAACCCTCTCTCAAAATGATAAATTATTAAGGCAAATGTAATGCTTCTCACCAACTTCCTTTAAAACTTGCAAGCAGTATAGAGGCAAAGTATGCTCAGCTTATTGCCTCAAGACAACATAATGCTGAAAAAGCATCCCAAGTCTTCCTTGTTGCATACTTCCTGTTCTCAAAGTTTTCTCCATTCGACTCACCTTTCCTCTTTTATGCACAATTCATAATTAATCGTTCAGGCAAGAGAGTTCTCAAATGAAGCAAGAGAAGTAATACACTCCTGGTTACTCCTCGGCCTCTTAGTTCTCATCTTGGGAATGTCTCCAAACACTGATGTCCATCTTAACCACATTAAAATCATATTATACAAACACACTGAGTTGAAGTTACCATATTCATTTAATCTGCAGTTCATCCTGATTTTGTCCAGCAAACATCCAAGTCCGCCCATTAGAATATCCAACAAAGGAAAGGCAGTTTCACAACACACACACTTCCATGGACAATTGTACAAGTTTATTGTTGCCTTCCATCTTTTTTTTTACTTCGACTAATAATACACAACCGGCTTACGCTGCAATCTTATAATCCAGCACATCCCATAGCTCAAGCAAACACAGATGACCCATCAGCCAGTGTTTGTTAGGCAGGGCACAAAGAGCTCCTTAACTTTTCAATTGAAATTAACTAATTTTACCAATCCCTCATTTACTTGTCTAAATCCAAATATGCCTCCATCATCTGTACCATTTCCATAAAATGCACCCTTCAATAACTCGTGCAATACCACTTCAAATTTTATATCACATTACCTTGTAATATAGATTTACTCTCTTGCAGAAAACCTAATTCATATCAGATATATTAAAAGTAAAAAAGAAAGGTATGAAATTTCACAAGCATAGTCTACCTAAAACCTAATCCGACATATTTTTACTTGATATAATGAATATATTTTCTTAGTTTTCACATTACAAAGAGTGCTTAAAAGTAATTACATAATTTGCTGGTAACTATGTAATTAACATCAAAAACAAACTGACCTCAAGGTAATAAAACATTAAGCAATAACTATTATTTATCCTTTACCCTCATGCAGAACAAAGCCAATTAACTGTTTAAAACTTTCTTTTTTTTAATTCTAACATTGTCACCCCTTAAGGCTGTATTCATCATTTGCCTACATGACAAATTTACCCTCTTGTAAATTAGCAACTGCTTTAACCAATATCCATGTGTAACATAATACATAAATATACTGCAGGATTGTAAACATCTTATTTTAAGACATAAAGTAATTATGCTCCTATACATAAAAAAGATGACTTCACATCTCCTAGAAATACTCTTGTAGATCCAAATTTTGTAAGTGATTGCTTTGGGTGTTCACAGCATCTTTATAATGGGGTACATTTCCATAATACCTCAACTGTATATATAATGAATGCTTTACAAAAGTCCCCATTACACAATCTATAGGTCATGAAATGGTAGTACGCATTCACTCTAGCCTGCTTAACCAATACTGATCATTTTTTTTCTTTATTCACAGGAAAGTCTACTGGCAGTTAATAACCTTCATTTAAACCTTTAGCAGTGTCATTCCTTAAGGCTCTGTTTTCATCAGTGCAGATATATTACAAATTTATATTCATTCATATTTATTCTCATGTGAACTACTAATAAAAATGTTACCAAGTCCATCACGAAAAATGATAATTCACTTATGGCATAGGGCAAATTTCTATCATATGTCAGCTATGCACACAGCAAAGAGTTCAGTACTGACTCAGCCAATATGTCACCAAATAATATTTTTTAATGCAGCTTTTTCATAGTAAACTGCCTCAGCAGCAATCACAACAAATTTAATTTGCAAATTTGTTCTTAAGTGAATTAGTAATAAGAATGTAAGATGTTTATGAAATATGACATATCAACATGTTGTAAACCTACAAATGTCATACCTTTTGAGGCAGATCTACTCATCTGCTAGACCATTTTGTGGGTACCTGCTTTTTTAAATTCTCTTTCCTACACAACAGTTTACTTAACATGGTACATATTTCAATGAAATATTAAATACTGACCACAACAAATGTTCAAATGCTGTCCATCTCATTCTTACTTCTCTAAACAGAAGTGCTGTCACTTTCAACCTTCTTATATCAACTAATATCCTCCCTGCCAATTTCCAATATTTCAAGTAGTAGCATTCTTTCTCTTGAACCACTGTATGGCAGAGGTATAATAATGAAATAGCCTCATTTTCCCACTCAAAGCTTGTTCCTTCACCTCATCTTCTACTTCTACTGATGTTGTCCTCAATATCTCAACTTAATGCATAGCATCTTCTTCATAAGAGATGTATAAAGTTAGTCCCTTTATTTTGGGAATTACTTCCACTCCATTCATAAAATGAACATACCAACAATTCAATACACCTTCAATATTGCAGGAAACATCAAGTTATATTTCAGTCTAAGCCTCATATATTCTCGAACAGCTTAAACAAACTGCATTCATTGCTGAAATACTGCTTCCAAATAATTCTGCTCAACGTATGCAGGTTGACCAACAATTGCAAATTGCTATCTTGGTCTTTTAACAGTTAGAAAACCTGATCCTTTAAATATGACAAATGGAATTAAATAAACATGTTTTCCATATTTTAACCACTTTACAGCAAAGACAATCACACTCTTTTTTTCAAACTCCAGTGAGTTTTTCATAAAACCAGTCCACCACTTTATCCCCGTTTTCACATAGTCCATTAAATCCATATCTCTCCCTCATCATCCAACACTCTAATCAATGTCACTGTTCTTCTAAACCTCATCTCCCACCACAACCAACCACTGCCAACCACTGCTCTATACATCCTATCTGAACTGTACTTTGCTTTTTCACAAATCTCACCAACTTGCAGCTTAACCAACATCATGAGAACTTGTTTGTGCAAAAATTCAACATTACCAACTAGTTACCTCTAGTCATCTCCCTTAATAACCCCAAACTCTTGCCAGCTGCCATACATTGTGTTGAATCTTTTCCAACTCATACATAACTTCTTTCATATTAAATTGAAATACTTTTTTTTACATAAAAACTACCACTTTTTTATTTTTGAATTTGCAGCAGCACTTTTCTTCTCTAAACTTATATTTTCCACCACACTTTGTATATCCCTAATATCAGGTCACAGTAGTAGTATGGGAAAATGTCATCTATGAATTCACCCTTGATTACCTTAACTCAAACAATAAAACTTTACTTGCATCTGTTACACAGCATGGCCAAGGGAGACAATTAGCTTTGCGAAGCAGAGTAAGACTTCCATCCTCTATTTCTTTAACTCATAAATTTCTACAAAACTCTGTCTTAATCCCTTTCCCTGTCTTCTCACTACACTTCTTTCTAAGCTCTATGCTTTTTTCTTTTTCAAACCACACAAAATTTCAGTAATATATAGCAATTCTTCCATTCCATTTTTGGCCATTATTAATCTTTTAAATTTACCTCCATAATCTCCTATGCTTTACATTTTGTTGCCTCTTTCTTACATTATCTAAGAGAGTTCCTAGCACCCTATGTTCCATCCTGCCACCTCAGGTCACCAGCAGGAGTGTTGCTCTTCCTAGGGTCAGTAGGTGAGTATAGGCATTTTATTACATCAGACCTGTGAAATCAGCTCACTTCTCTGATCCAGGCATGCAAATGAGGCCTTGTTTATGTGGTTGCCTTTTAGATAAGTTTATTTAAACTCAAATAATGCAATAGTCGTCAGTTTTAATTTTATTAAATTGGTCACTTTTACATATTAACATTTTTAGCTCATCTGCCCATCTAGTTTTTATGTTTTCACTATTTTTGAGAGTCTTCTTTTCTTTTTTTCCTGTAAAATGCTTTGATGTAAGCAGATGAATATTCAAAATAAGTACATATATGCATGCATTTGTTTGTTTTGTTAACTGGATTGCCCAAATGACAATGCACATTTTCAGCTGAGGGAGAAGCAGTGATGTCCCAGATTAAAACTAATATAAAATAAGTCTAGTAAACATAAAAAACTGCAGAGTATATAAAATATGTTCTACAGTAACAGCAAAATAACTCAGTAAAACCAGAACAGGGAGTGCCACTGAAGTGGATTACAAGGCATAATTCAAGGAATTACATCACATCAAATCATAAGCTCATCTGTGCTGCCCAGGAGGATAAAGATAAAACCCAGCTGATCCAAGTTAAGTAATGGCTTTGGAAATGGAAGAGCTGGAAAGGGAAAGATGGGAAATACGGGGTTCTGTCTCACCCATACTGGCAGGAGGCTGCAGTGGCTCTCTGCTGCCTTACCCATTACTCCAGCACTAGGGCTGATGCCCGTAGAATTAGAAACAGAAACAATGTAGGGAAAGACCATCTTTGGATGCCCAAGCCACTGATGATCGCCTTTGTCCCTGCATATGAAGAATGTTGCACAAATGGGATGGAAGTTTGGAGAGTGGAGAAGGTTCCCATGGTGAGATGAGTTACAGCAGAGTTAAGGCAGTGGAAAAAAACATCAGATGTCTGAATGGATGAGGACTCTGCTGGAGAACCATAGGCAAGGTCAGAAACTGCCACTAGCAGGGAGAGTAGGCACCATTGAACAGACTGGACTGATACAGGTCCTCACCTTTAGAAAACTGGGACTGCAAATCAGATGAGCCATGAGGTGGAAAGTAAGAGACATTCAATTGGTCAAGCTGAAATGGAAGCTAACAATCTGTGAGTGGCTGGGACAAACAGCCCTTATTGCTGCTGAGATGAAAGCTTCCCAGGTCAGCTATTGCCTCAGTGTGGTATAGGGCATCCACTTCATTCTGAAGAATAAATAGGATGAGCCTTATAGGGGAGGGATTGATGGTGTTCAGGCATGGTGGCAAAACATACTTAGAATAAAGAAAAGAAATGTGTAAAGCATACAGGTATACCATACACTAACCAAAGAAAGCTCATTAAAGAAGAATGGAAGCCAGTCAGATGTTGAAGACTCAGATTTTTGCCAACACACAAGGCAGATTATGTAGGTTGGAAAAGACAAAAGTCAACAAGATTAAATAAGTGAATAATAGGTGACTCGACCCAAATAAATATGGTAAGAGCTTTCATTCAAAGGGCAACCGTACCTATGACAGCCCATGGCAGATCAAAGATGAGAAGGAAGAGGACAACACAGGAGGAACTAAGTTGCCTTATATTTAAGTTCTGTACAGTTATCAGCGAATCACATTAAAGGATTGGACAACATATTTTCCTTTATTCCAGCCAAGTAGGCTAGGCTAATTTTGTACAACTAGTTGAAGATTTTAAACTGTATGCTAGAAAACTGAATTTAAACTTCATATTAAATGATGTAGATAGATTTAACTATGGTGATAGTAATATTTTACATTAAAAACACTTGCAATCCCACTTTGCACAACACCTTAAATGGTTTTCAAGATGCCTGTATAAATAATTTTAAATAGTAAAAGTATTAATAAGAAATGTTACTTAAGGCAAACTAAATATGCTGCTTTAAATGAGCTTAAAATAATAAGTTAAGAATTATGTGGGCTAATAATGGATGTTTATAGATATAATGATTGTATCAATAACATGTTATCAGATGTTAGCTGTTACAAATTAGTAGCTAAATATTTCATGTTAGAACAATTTACTAAAGTGGATGCCATTTTATTCGACCTTGTAATTCAAAGTTTTATTGATTATAATACATACAAGTTCTTGCAAAATGACTAACCTAAAGCAGGGGTCATTTTTGGCATCCCGAAGATTCATAAGGATGTTATTAATCCTCCTTTTAGGCAGACTGTTTCAGCACACAAAAGTAAGACCGAGTTTATAGCTATGAACCTATATGATTGGATGGGAGATAGGAAATTCATCCCGGGGATCACTTCTGTGGCTCTGCTCGACAGGGGCACAGGAAAATAATTTTCTTGGGTGGCGAAAAACAGGGTGCATTTTTGGCTCGCCTTATATAGGCCCAGGGGCCAATGGCCTAGTACCTACCTATGAACCTATGAATATATTTGGATTCTATTCTTAACTGTGTAGTGCAAAATTCATAGTATTATTTACAAGATTCTTGAGTTTGTTTGGACCTTCTGCGAAATTATAAATTTATAGGTACTGAAACTATGTTGATTACCATTGATGTGGTCCCTTTATACACTGCTGCGAGGATGTGAGGTATTGCCAGCTATGCCAGAAGAAGTAGGGCAGTGGTTGTATAACATATGTCAGCATAGCTAGCTGGAATTTAGTAAAGAATTATGTTATTTGAATGGCTAACTGATTTATACACATGCTTCTGTTGACAATGTATTTGTAAACCAAAACAATGCAATATGTCTGAAGAAGCAGATAGTGAGAAACTGTGAAAGTGCTTACATACGTATTAGTAAAGTTCATTTTATTACAAGTTGCCTTTGCATTGTTTTGGTTCACTCATATATGTGTTTTGTGACAAGTGTTGCTTTTTCGAGTGAACCATTAGTCCTTTCCACTTATATTTTTATTCTGATGCTAATAATGTATTTGTAAAGTTGCTTGTGTTAAAAATGTACCAACAGTGTATCCTGTTGAACAGAGGAAGAAATGTACATGTATTATTATAACTACTGAAATGCATCTATTGCAACAGATGATACTGGAAGAGAAGAGGTTAATCTCAATCCACCTGACTTTGAAAAACAGTAAGAAATTAAATTACTTAATTTAGGCCATAAAGATTGTATCTTACAGTTTTCAATACAGCCAGAAACAAAAAGTCTGCACTAGGATGCTTTCTTCATTGTCTTTGGAGTGAACTAATTGCTACTCTGGAAAGGTGAATGTTTGAAATTGTTTTATGACTTTCAGGAGCTGCAGCAGATCTTGGCAAAGCTCTGTGTACGTGTGTATTATTGACACACATGTACTAATCTTGGCAGTTTCTAGCCAAGGTGGGTGGCATGGGAACCAGAAGTCAGATGACCAAATGTATGTGATGATATTCTATAACCTAGGACAAAAATTATGTTTAATACTAGATGAGAATGAAGTCCCATTGTACTCTGTTTTTGGAACATGACAAAGAAGGACCCCTCACCTACTTCATCTTGCCTTGCTGTAGTAAGTAACCAGGGAATAATAATTCTTTAGATCTGTTAGGAAACTATAGTGAGATTAGTTAAGTATTGTTTTTCTGTAACTGTGTGAACCTGTCCACCTATGTTATTTTTTTAATTTTTCCTGTGATTGAAACACTGGTGTTTACTGTAAATAGATATCTAGCATTTTTATGTTCTTTTATTATTTATTATTAAATATATTTAAACTTTTCATTGTGGCTGGTCCTTTAAAGAATATTTTAACCTTTGAGAGTACTCATATCTATTTGGTGACTCTGTGGCCACTCCTGAAAGCCTTACTGCTGTTGGACAAACTACCATTTGTATTAATAATAATTTCACTCTGTATAATTGGGTACCCTTGCAACAGATAAAATAACTTGCTTTGGAGTATCTGCTGGTGGTGTAACTCTCTTATAGTCTGGCCAGAATGGGGCATAACTATTAAATCTGTGCCAGCCTTTCCCAGATGTGCGTCTGTATGTGTGTGTGTGTGTGTGTGTGTGTGTGTGTGTGTAAAATCAAATCTCAAAGAGTATGTGTGTGTTAGCTGTTTGGAGCAGGGACACAAAGCACTGGTTTCACAGAGAAGGTGCTGGAAAACTTGGCTTGGACACTCGACTGAGGACTCAACTCTATAGCTGTGTCAGTGGGGAGTCTTACTGGGGACGTGGAGGGAGACAGAGAGAGACCAGCCCCCGTGACTGAGTGTGCTCTCCCTGTGTGCTCTTAAAGGAAATTGTGCTTGATGCAGAGAGCTGCATCTGGAAATACTGGGTGTATCCATTTTTGTTCCAAGTGAACATCCCTCTCCAGTGCCAATGTTGAGGATTCACACTCCTTCATTAATGGCCCAGAGTGGGGATGTCACAACTGCTATTACTTGGGGAACCTGCATTGATTTTGTACTTTTGTATTTAAGTAAAATCTTTTAGGACTAGCCAAATTAATGCTGTTTATTATTTGAATCAGTATTAGTTAATTTTTTTATGTTTCATGATAATATTTATCAACAACAAAAAAGTTGTCGCTATGGGGTGCCAGTTTTCACTAATTTGATGACGGTGGCATGGTGGGAACAGAATTTTTTGGTTAAGCATCATCTTTATTGTTATGTTAGTTTTTACAGATGCTATATTGATGATTTGGAGTTTATTTGGATTAGCATTTGGGAAGAGTTCTTGTCATTTTTTGAAGCCATAAATGGCAGTGTAGATTTTTAGTTTATTCAACTTAGTAGGTTAATTAGTGATGATGATGACTTCATAAATGAGTTAATATAGTTTAAAAACATTATTCACGAGTTGTGGGTATCCTACAACTAGGATTATTATTTCAGATGAAATTAAAATGAAGAGTGCTGACGTCTGTGTAATGCCTGACATGCACAGTACCTATTTAGACATTACAAGTGTCGTTATTTTAAACATTCAGTGTTATTATGCTTCCGATGTTCTGTTCTCAATGTTATGAATTTCGACATTTTGGTAAGGTGACATTTTGAAGTAGGCCCATATATAGATGACTATTTAAATTAAATTAATGGTTAAATATTAATTTGAATTAACTGGACATTTTGTTTGTTGGTAAATTGCATGCGACTATGACGGTTTATGTTTAAACAGATCATTTGTTTTAGAGGTTTGATAGTCTGATGAAGTTCTGTTTTATAATAAAAGAACAAAAGTGCTTACCATATTTATTTGGGTTGAGTCATCTGTAGATCTTTGTCCTTATACTGTCTTGGAATTTTTTGTTTTTTTAAGTGAAAAATAGGGTTTTGATATAATTGCAAATGTTTGGAGATAATTTATTCTACACTTGGATGATGGAGAAAGAATACATTGTGAATTTTTTTAAGAAATTGGAGAAAATGACAATAATCTGAATCTAGGAAGTATATTCAGCTGGGATGAGAGGTTACAGTCTATAACATTAGGACAGAAACTGGTAAGAAGCAATTTATGTGCTATATCTGGTCAAGAGTGAAGTGAACAAGTTAGAAATCAATGAATTTAATTTCGTGATTTGAGGCTCCCTGATCATTTTTATATAGGGAATCACTACTCGTGTGGTTTCTATTTGCATACCAGCAGTGACTCAGTGTGTCTGTGCTTAAAGGTTCAAAGGTGATTATTAGCCAAACTTAGGGTAAATTTCCAATTCCCCATCAACTGGTCCAAGTTATGACTGAATTGGGTTAATGAAAAGCTTCAACTGGCATGGATGAAAAGTCTATTTGAGAAGGGATAGTCTCTGAGACACATACCTGCCCCTCTTTCATGTCCTATTTATGCTGCAGGTGAAGTTTAGGACCTGAATACGGTAATTCTGATGCTATTTGTTTTGTGGATGTGCAAGAAATCCACCAGAGAGGGACCAGAAGATGCTTTGTAGGCCAGACATAAATCACCTCTCAGCAGCCTGTACATTACAGTGTACAGGGCTAGGGCTTTGAGGCTATCTATATGTGACGTGTTGTTTATACCCTGTATTCTTTTTGAGGAACCTCTATGGATGCTCTAGTTGTTGAATATGCCTGATCAGATACATACCAAAGGGGATGTTGCACTCAATGAAGAGTTTGATGAAGGCCGACTATGATGTCCTTGGACATAAATGCCGTACCCTTGATAAGTTGTACAATATAGAATGATTCCTTACTGCCCTAGACACTGGTTCTAATCTTAGGGTGTATTATCAATGTGGTCATTTTATAGGAGTAGTCACCTTCCCAAGGGATTGTATTATTCATTTCTTGGCAATGAATTTTAGACCATGGTTCTGGCACCAGTTGTTTGTGTCAGGCCATCATGGAAAGTATTTGTGTCACTGGAGGATTCTATGACTGCACATAGTTTGCAATCATCTACAAAGCCCATCAGCTCCAGAAACCCTTCACACTGGGCTTGACCTCAGAGACATAGAAGCTTTCTTAATTTCTAAACATTTTTTCCAACTTTAGAGTTTGGATATATAAAAGTAAGAGGTGCAAAGGTGTTTGCACACCTGCAAAAATATTATTTTAGTTGGTTTCAGGGAACAGGGGCTTTAACCACAGTCTGGTTTTGTCTGTTTGAAGATTCAGTAATGTTAGTCTTGATGAAATGTAGTGTAAATGCAAAGATGATCCTAATAGCGTGGAGTTTTATATTAAGGAGGGAGGGCCAGTTATGTTGAGTTATAACTATATAATAATGAGCGTCCTAGAGTGAATTTGTGGCAAACTTGGTAATATTTGTTATAAACTGTGGCAATTTAAGAAAAGTGTGAACAGCTTAATGAACAGAAGCTTAACATGTAGCAGTTAAGGAAATAGACTGCCACAGGCTAATGCTTCATTTATTTATGTTTTGTTATTCAGGTTTAGTATTACTGGGATTGCGCCCATGTTTCAATGAGGATTCAAGGAGGAAAAGTCCTCACATTACATGACTTAATTACAGTGTTAGAAATAAAACATTAAATTATACGTAGTCATGGATATATTTTCTTTTGAGAAGAAAAACACACATTTTAAAAGGAACACAAGACTTTGCATACACAATAGTTTTATAAGTACTAATACAGTACAGTGAAATAAGTTTTCTTAGAACTACAATATTTTGATAGAAGTTGTCTAAGCAAACACCATCCATACAACATACATGATCTATCAATTCAGTATATAACAGCATCCTAGTGCAAAAACAGTATATTGTACAAACTGCATATGATTAGTTTGAGGATGATGTTTGTGTAGAAAGTGCAGTTGCGTACAATTTTACCACAACAGTAGATATCCTTCTCTTCACTGCTGTACTATTCTTCACAGTAAGGATCTCCTGCCAAGTATACCAAAGCCATTAGATCTTATATGCGCTGTACATCACACATATGCTCCCCATACACCTCACAGGGCATAAAGGTGATGAATGTATATAGCTACCAATTACTGAATTGCCCCAAAAAGAACAGTCTCTATTGGACAAAAAAGGCCATGCACATCCCGAAGGAGAAAATGCAGATGGAAAAGGGAGACCCTCAGCCAGGAGGGGAACCAAGATAAAATCCAAAAGAAAAAAGCGGGGACAGAGGTAAGAAGAGAACACTGCAACAGTGCAGATAAAGACATCTATTGTTATGGTAAGATTTTACATAACTGTACTATGTCCTTCTGTATCACGGCTGCAGTATTCTTCACAATAGGAATAGTACAAAAGCTCAAGAAAAGGATAGGGAGGTGGAAGGCTGGGAAGAGCTCCCAACAAACCCATCCAGAATCGTTCAAACAAAACCTGCTCTTTTCCTAGAAACCATATACAATTTATGATGTTTAGTAAAGGTTGTTGTGTCTTTCGGGCTTTTCCCGGTTAGAGGTCGCCACAGCGGAACTCCGGTCTGCTAATGACTCGCAGTAGATTTTTACGTGCCGAGTTGCCAGCCCTGACGCACAACCTTCAGCGAAGGTACGCCCATTCACACGTCTCCACACAGAAGACACTCTAGCTGAGAATCGAACAGACGTCTTACTGTGAGGCAACAACGCTACCGCAGCACCACCACCGTAGTATGATGTTTAGTAAAGGTATGCACTGAAAACCAAGTAGCAGCTTTAAGGATGGACTTGATGTCCACCCTCTTGAAGAGAGCACCAGAAGAGGCAATAGCCCTAATGGAGTGAGCTCTAATGGAAGTAGACAGACATTTGCCATGAAAACAACAAAAAGAAATGGCCTTAGATATGCAGAAGGAGATGGTTTGCTTAGAAACAGCCAATGTATGGGATAAAAGAAAAAGAAAAAAAAAGAAAAAACAAAAAGCTGGTCAGATTTATGAATGGCCTTAGTTTTATTCAAACGACAGCTGAGCTGTCTGTGCAAATGTAAAGTATGTAGGATCCTCTCAGTAGCAGACTGAGGAGAAGGAAAAAAGGAAGGTAGTTTGAACTTCCTGATTCCAACAACTCATTGAGCATCTTGGGCATAAAAGAAGGATTTGTATGAAATGACTCCCTGTCCCTGTGGGAGAGATCGCCATAAGGGCTTGAAGCTTAGAAACCCTCTGAGCAGAGGTAAGAGTAAGCAATAAAACAGTCTTCTATGTGCAGTGTTGCAGAGAAGGCTGAAAAGGAGCCTGGGTTAATTTTTCTAAAACAAAATTAAGGTCCCAAGGAGGAAAAATAGGCTTCTTTGGGGGCCTAAGATGCAGGGTGCCTTTAAGAAACTGCTTGACATCAAAGCAAAAAGCCAAAGGAGGATTCAAGGGCAGACAGGCAGAAATAGCTGACAAATGGGCCTTTACAGAAGAATAGGCCAAGCCAGATGGAGCAACTCACACAAATAGGACAGAACCAGAGGGACCTCCAACACAAATGACTTCAAACTCATGTTTATTTTTATTTTATTTATTTATTTTTTGATGTGGTACATCATAATTTTTTACAAGACAGACTTAAACAAGCTGTATGTTTAACAATGGAGTTTTGGACATGATCACCACATTTTTAAGTCTCATTTATATTTGTATATGTCCTGTGTTACAGAACTTGTGTTATGCTATTTTATGCAGTGAAGTGCAGCAGTTACACATGCAGGAATTTTTACACAAGGATATAAAGAGCAATTACTTTCTTTAGGATAACTTTGGGATCAATCATGACTTTTGAAGCTAAAGGGTGGCAAAAAATACTTTGAATGCATGTTTTAACAATGAAGACAATGGACACTTGTAAAAGAAAACTATGACAGCCACATCATCGACATACTAGGCAAGATGCATGCATAAGATTATTTAGTCTTCAACCCCACATAATACTGTCTTATTTCATTGTTTGCATTCTGCTTTTCTTAACATAATATTGGATGGTCAGAAATAGGTGGTTGTCCTGCTATAATTCACAGCTTTTTGCATTATTTTATTTTGTACGTTTGTCTGTTACAATATATATTTTACATGCTAATAGTTCAGAATGTTTTCCTTAAGGAAAAATATTTCAAACAGAAGCAGGTAAACTGATGGTCAAGCAAGCTACACAGATCACAGGTGGGTACAGAGGACCAACAGGTTACCAGATACAGTCTGGCTAGAGAGCCTGAGTGCACTAGACGTCACCTTTAAACAAATAATTGTCAAAATATGTGTTGAACATGTGGTGACCACAATCTAACATCTTAAAATATTACCCAAAAGTCAATAGCCATGCTGTAGACTATATGGGGTATCTGCCAAGGGGTTATCAAATTATAAAAACAGACAGCCAATAAAATAATTTAGGTGACCAAGCATGGCCCTGTACAAAACAAATGACAGTGTATTAAACTGTATATTGTGACTACTTAGGAAGGCAGCCCCCAGTACAGCATGCCATACGTTAAGTGCATTCCAGGACCTGCTCTACTTACTGGAATCTTGGTGAGGCTTTAGAGACTTGATTAGGAGTTAATAAGGATTAGTAAAGAAGCCACAGACAGAAATAACTGAAAGAAGTGACAAAGAATAAGTGTATACTTACCTCAGTGTAATCATGCCAGATGAATAAGTGCAAAACAGACAGAAAGACTGTTTACATTCTCTCTGGGATTAACATGGAGGAACAGCATTATTCACAATAAATGCCAAAGTAAAATGAGCAGAATTTTCACAAAACTGATAATTGAAGATGAGAGATTTTAGTTTATATATATATATATATATATATATATATATATATATATATATATATATATTTTTTTTTTTACAGCTTGATGTGAGAAAATATGTGAAGTATAGCTAATGCTGAGAAGCCAACAGGATTCGAACTGCTTTGGAAAGTCATACAAAACTATATACATGCTGGCTGAGGTGAAATGAGTTGTGACAGTGGTAACTAATAGTGAGTCAATTTTTATGGGCTAACAGATGGTCTTATACAAACTGTTTCCACTTTCAAGCAAAGAAGGGTAACTACACACTTTTAAATCAGGAACAGAGTACCTTTCTTCATGGGTTATACGTACACTGAAAAAATGCTGAAATTGTGCCATATGTTGAGGACAAACATAGCTCTTTTAAATGAGACTTCTTATTTATACTTTCCTACATAAAATGCACATTATATTCATCATAAGATTACATGCTGCAGCCTGACATTGTTGGCTTTCATGTGTTTTTTCCACTGGCAAAGATCCTGCCAAAGTAAGTCTCCATGTAAATCTTGGGTTTCTAGTTTAACAAGTTACAACAGAGCTGGATTTTGATGAGAGCTGTTTTCAAATTTCCAATAGGACATACATTCCTTTTTCACTTCTTGTACTGTACATCTGTAATAACTGCATGCTGAAAGTAAATATGAATATCAAACAAATAAATGCGTATATTTGGAAATTTTAACCATTATACAGCCCTGACTCCAAAATAACTACCTTCAGTCTCAGCCAAGTACAAAACGATTCAAAGCAAAACATAAGCAGAATAAAGTGACAAATACACAAACATGGAAAAAGCAAAACTACACACAATATTTAGGTTCATAGGTTCATACTAGGCTATCTGCCCAAGGGCATTTACAAGCCTAGCCCATCGCTTACGCCAGCCACCCTTTAGTATGGGGAACTATACCCATTATTTTGCTGTGCCTCTGTCGAGCAGTGACACTGAGGTAATCCCTGGGGTATATCTGCGATCTCCCATCCATTGGTCAAGATTTCTCTTGAACAAGGCCAGCGAGGTGCTCTGCCTCACATGAACCGGGATTTTGTTCCACAGCATAGGGAGTCTTTGGGTGATGAATCTATCCCTCCAGCAGGTTTAAGTCTCCGCCCTTGTGGCTCTGATGGATCTAGATTCTTTGAGGTGAAGCATATTCATCAAATCTGGGTTTGACATGGCCTTGTATGTTAGGCAAAGGTCACCTCTGAGCACTGAATAGAGCTGGAGTTCTTTCAGTCGGGCAGCATAGGACATATATTTGAGACCCTTTATCCTTTTGGTGAGGAACTTTGTGGCCTCTCCAGCTGCTGCAAGTGTCGGGTCAGATACATTCGAATGGGGCATTGTACTCAATCATTGGTCTGATGAGTGATGAGTAAAGGGAGACTATGACCTCCCTTGATCTAGATGAGAATCCCTTCATGATAAGGTGGGCAATGTAGAAGGTCTTCCTAACTACTTTAGCTACATGGGTGTCGAATGACAGACTACTATCAACCTGGGTCCCCAGGTCCCTGATAACTTCTTCTGTGCTCAGTGGTTTGCCACCTATTTGGTAGCTAGGGGTAACCTTGTTTTAAGGGTATGACTATGCATTTTTGGCATTTAACTTTGGGCGTGGCTCTGGCACCAGTTATCCGCTTCTGTGAGACCCTTCTGAAGGATATCTGTGTCAGATGTGTTTAGTTTGCAGTCATCTGCAAACTTTGTCAGCCATAACCCTCCTGTGTTTGCTTGAAAAGTAGATGCCAAACAAGAGTGGGCCCAGGACTGAGCCCTGTGGGACACCACTTGTGACAGGCTTAGAGTCTGACATGGCACCAGCAACTCTGACCCTGTGGGTTCTGTCACTCAGCCAGTTTGCAACCCATCTTGTGATGTATGGGTTAACATTTAAGCTGATGAGTTTTTCAATGATACCCGAGTGGGGTATTGTATCGAAGGCCTTAGCCAGATCGAGGTAGGCTGTATGGACTGCCTTTCCCTCATCAATGGCTTTGGTGACTGTTTCAAAAAGTCAACCAAGTTTAAAAGGCATGATCTGCCTTTGACAAAGCCAAACTGGGTTGGATCCAAAGTCTGCAAATTCCCTATGTCTTTATTTATGAGGTCCATTATGATCCTCTCCATGGCTTTGCAGATAAGGCTTGTCAAGCTAATGGGCCGGTAATTTCCAGGGTCGGTGGAGGCACCGCCTTTGTGAAGTGGGACCACAGTTGCAGGCGCCACTCTGGAGTCACGTATCCAGAGGTAAGACTTTGATTAAACAGCTGTCCTAGCTGTGGGTTTAATTCCTCATTGAGTTCGTGGAGCACACAGCCGGGGACACCATCAGGTCCCATGGATGCTGTGTTTTTGCTTTGGAGAGAGCAGTTCTCACTTGGGCGCTGGAGATGTTTGGGGCTGAAATCGTTTGGTATAGATATCTAGAAGTTTGCACTGAACCTGTCAGCCAGTATGTTGGCAATGTCCGTAGGATCAGTAATCTTCACATCATTTTGAACTAGTTCTGAGCATATCTGGGAGTTTCCTCCTAGGTTTCTAACATAGCTAAAGAAGGCCTTATGATTGTCTTTTGAGTCTTTAGCTATTTTAAATTTGCTTTGGATGATTTTATGAGAGCTCTTAGTTTTTACTTATAGTGATCAAGGGTGTCTTACCTTTTAAGGATTTTGCTCTATCTTGTAGTAGCTTCCTCCTTTTGTTGTAGAGTTTATTTATGGCTGGGGTCCACCAGACTGGACGCTTGCCTTTGGTACAAAGAGTCTTTGTTTTGCTTGGGATTGCCTTATCCATGCAGTCCTGTAGGTGCTGGTAGAAGGCATTTGTAAGTGATTCAGCGGCTTGAGTACTGTTTTGGGGCCTTAAAGGAGACCACACTAGTCTTTAGAAGTGTGAAGTCGGCTTTGAGAAGTTCTTTACTGTGGTCTTTTTATTTCAGGTGGGGTGGGATGAAGACCTCCAGCGAGATTAGTTTGTGATCTGATCTCACCAGTGAGGGGTATACTTCGTGTTGAACATTGTGCTCCCATGTTCGTGATGATGAGATCAAGTATGTTATCTCCTCTTGTGGGATGGTGACTAGTTGTTCCATGGCATTTGAGTTTATGAATTCCAGGAACTTTTGGGCTAGGGTGTTTGGGCTTGAGTAGTGTTCCCAGTCTATATTAGGGTAATTGAAGTCACCTAGTATGATGGTGTTTGGTGATACTTTTATCCCTCTAGTGTTTTCAGGAAGGCCATGTGAGGTTCCTGAGTTTGTGAGGGTGGCCTGTAACATGCTACAATTTGCAGAGCAGTCTTGCCTATGGTTAATTGCACCTGGATGGTCTCCGATGCATCATGCGTTGCCACCAGTCTTGAGGTGTGGGTGTCCTTGATGAATATGGATACCCCTCCTTTCTTGGTATTGTCCGGATTTTGGGGCCTGATATGAGGTAAAACCTGATATCGCTGGGGTGCTCTCAGGAGCCTTGAACCAGGTTTCTGTCACAGCACAGACATCGATGTTCTCCATACTGAGAAGAGCCTCTGCATTTTGAGATTTAGACTTCTGGCATTGAGCAGCATTACCCTTAGTTTTTTTCCTTTTTGTGTTCTAGGGTGGTAGGTTTAGAATTTGAGCCTTGCCTAAAAGGCACTATGGGGTGGCAAGAGCCTTTGCCAATATCCGAATCCCAGGGTGACAGGTGCAAGCCCTCATTGAAGCAGCGTGGCTTGTCCAGCATGTCATCCCAGGCAGACAGATACTGATCCCCTTTGAATGACACCAGTGTTTAAGCCAATTGTTAAAGCTGATCATCTTATCTCTGTATTGTGGCATCATTCTTGGTGAAGGTAGGATACTGCTCAAGGTCAGGGTCATACCTGCCTGGGCTACATAATCAGAGAGCTCCTCAATGTCTCTTTTCATGTAGTCCAAGGAGACAATGACTGAGTCATATTTGTACCTGCTGTTGAGATTTAACTAAACATGATGTGACTGAAGGAAATCAGTTAAAATATTGTTTCTGTTATAGGGATGGTAGAGACAGAGAGAGGCTAAAGAGAATGAACTAATTTGGAGAAGGTGAGGATAGTCATAATTAGGTTAAAGTTCCAGAAGAAAAGCACATGCATTTACCGTGATACTTGAAATGAGCTTTTATACTGCATGGAATATAGGAAGATACACAGACATTACCCAAATAGAGACAAAATGGAGTGAGGAGACTTGGGTTTATTACCTTTTATAGGTATTCACTGCACAACTGTATCAGATAATATTACGTTGTACTCTACAGACAGAGATACTGCATATGAACCAAGATTTCAGCTAGTACCGCTCTAACATAGTGCAGTCACCCTACTGACGTCATGACTGGTAAACTCTGTCTTACCCACACAATATAAACCATTTACACCATAAAAATTGCCAGTACATTTTTAGGCAAATGATAGCTCACAGTAAGCAAAAACTGTAAAGGGTTAATGCAGAAAAAAGGAAAATATAGTGACTTAAAATTATCAACTTTAAACTATCCAGCAGTTGCTACAGTATGACAACAATGCATTAGCGGTTACTAAGCATACTTCCATACTCTGCCAGTTACTGCTTGAACTCCACAGTATATCAAGCATGAATTTAGGAAACTCTCACTTTGTTGCTGCCAAAATGCTGACAGCAATATCAGGACAGCTTTTGCCAGTACTTGTACTACTGAATCATATCTTGGCAAACACACCATAATGAAAATCCAGACAGAGATGTTTTACCAGAAATAATGCTTTCCTTCCAAGCTCTCTGCAAACTCACTGTAAATTTGTTTTTAAAAGATGAACAGTTTGGCAGTGATGACATTAATCATTTGCAGATCTATGTTCCTTTTCTTGCCAGGGCACAAGATAAGCACATTAGTTAGCTGGTGGGACACATGAAGCTCCCCCTCGCCAAAAATGAAAAGGTGTAAAGGATGTAGAAGATACATACATATAGTTTGGTAACTAGATACATATAGTTTGGTAACTAAATGAAATATCACAGTAACCTTTTCAGAATATGACAGTCCCAAATTTGGATCATATTGTGGCTCTCCTCAATGTTAATGTAAACAATAAACTATCAGATCTTGAAGCATTCCTGCATTTGGAAAACAGACATGTCTGTACAATTACTGATGCTTGCAGAGAGAGCAATCCATCTATACTGGGGTTTTGTACTTTTCATGCCTTCAGACCCAATGGCAATTGTGTTGGAATCTCCATACTTGTTAAGGAACATATTACCTCCAAACAGATCCCTAGGGACCCATGAAGTGAACTCTCTGAACTACAGATCACTCTAGGTAGCATAAATGATCAACTAATAGCTTGTTACAGAACACTCTGTGCATCCTCTGATGACCATGCAAGATTCCTCAGTGTTCTAAATGATCTCTCCATTAGCAAAAATTACCTTATTTTGGGTGACTAACTTTAAGGTCACTTATACCTTAAAAAGTCCTAATACAGGGCAGAATATTCTTCACCTGATTCTTACAAATATGGCCATCTCTTGCACCACTCTGTCATCTCATTCTCCAGAGAAGTCTGGTGATAAACCTTTTCCTTTAAACTCCCAAAAGGTTCACTGAATTTAAGGACTACAGGAATGCCAAATTCGCCCTACTCTGTGGCAAATATCAGCATTCACTTCTGACTCTACTACCCCTGGCCTTAATACAGCAGCAAGCTTCACTATGGAATTCCACACACATTTATAACTTTGCACCGAGCTAACCGTTCCTCCTAGAACCAAGAGTTGAGAGAAACTGAAAAACAAATCTCCATGGGGTCTCCCTCTATAAGTACTGCAATAATTTAGTGGTTAGAGTGTACACTTTGCAAGCAACCATTCCTGGTTCGATCCCTACTGTAACCAATATATATTTCACATGTGAAAGCAGTACATAAGCATTTCTCTTAGGAGGGTGGCCTAATGGTTAAGGTGTTTGCCTTACAAATACAAGGTGCAGGGTTTGAGTCTCACAAGGGATAATTGGCTGGGCTTAAAATGGCTCGCAAGGGCAGTTAGCCTAGTACTAACCTATGAACATATAAGTAAACTATATAACAGAAGAAAAAACTTTTTAAATTAAGTACATCCAAACCCACTTTTCCAAGCATTACATTAAGCACTACAAAAATGAAGATTACTAGCAAGTCCCCTAATGAACCCATGAACTTAGACTGACCACTGAAGCCAAAGATAATTAACAATATTTATTTAGCTGTGTTCGTAAAAAAAATAAATAACCTACACCGATCTATACTTACTCATAATGATGTCTCCTATTCTGACCTAGAAGACATTGCAAATATCCTTTCAAAAAGGTTTAGTGTCAACTTCACACGCAAGACTTGTATTCAAAGCCTCTAAAAGCAGAGTCCCTTACTCTCACAATCTCTAAAGATCATGTACCGAAAATGTTAAAGACTAAAAATACTTACTCCGTGGAACTTAACAGTATACCTGGTTGCTTAATTAACAGTGTTAAAAATGCCCATGCAGACACACTCCTTAAACTTTTTAACCTAAATTTATCTACTGGTTTTATCCCTGATGATTGGCACACTGACGCCATGATGTTCCTCCATAAGGATAGCCTTACAACCAACCCAGGTAATTACTGGCCTATCAACATTACAGCCTCATGTGCAAAGCAACGGAACAAATTATAACTGAATTCATGAACAGCAGTATCAAGAATCTTATGACCCCAACATTTTTTGGGGAGGTGGGGAAGGGAAGATCCTGTCTAGTTATTCTGGTATTTCTTCTAAAAGGTTATGGAGGATGCAGATGGTGGTCATGCAGTGCATATTGGATTGGACACGGTTTTCAATATCATTCCCTATGCCAGCATTACACAGAAGCTACTGTTTTAAAAAGATAGGTATTACACTGGCTGAAGGACAGAATCTGCACAGTGTGAGCTGCAGTGTCCATTCAGGGCTCGATGTTGGGACCTCTCCCTTTTGGTATTCATTTATTAGATCTCTACACAGAGAGACAAGACTGTTTGCACATGACTGCAAACCAATTGTTATTGTTGTTAAACTTCCCTATGACAACCAAATGCTCTAGAATGGACTATCCTCATGCTCTTGGTAAACTAAAAATGGTCTCCAACTCAATACTTAAAAAGTGCACCATCAACACTTTTGGTACACAACCCCTCCCTTTCTCATCATACTGTATAGAAAACACACTATTACAAAACAAAAATGCAGTCAGGTACCTAGGTATTTGAGTTGATATCTCACTGACAACAGTCGTCAGGAAATCCTTTTATTTATCCCAACTAACGGCTAAAGGGATATCATTAAGGTCTAAAGAGGTAATCACTCCCTCATACTACGCATTGATTAGGTCAATCATCAAGTATAACACCGTCTTTGGGATGTTTTGCCCAAATATATCAAACAATTAGAAAGCCTCAAAAGTTCCTAACCAAAAAGATTATAGGCCTAATTTTCCTAACCAACCAAGACAGGCTGGAAGCTCTATCACTTTATTCAGTGTCTTAGAGATTGTGATGGGAGATCTCAGTCTTCCTTACTGTACCATTAGAGACCAGACTGTCATGGACCTCCTGTTTCTCTACAAGTCCTACATCTTCAAAGAACTAGAAACAGAGACAAACATCTTCATCAGATAACTAAAACCCATTGGAGGACAGGTTTATATCCCAATGCCTCCAAAACCCCTGGGAGAAACTTCTCCTGTATGTTAAGCAGTGCGACCGACTACATTTCTTTAAACAAACCAAATGAGTGAATGGGCATCCACAAATTTACTCTGCGATTAACTTTTTATGCACCATGTACTACTAGTTACAGAAAAAAAGAACACAAAGTGATTTACCGTCTTTCAAAACTATAAAACAGTTGGCGAGCACTGTCAGAAAGATAATGCAACACGATCTGGTATGTTTACACTCACCTTATCATGCCACTAAACTGTCCAGATCTTTGCCACATGTTTGATCTGTTCCTCATAAACTCTGTGGTGTTTGGACAAGTTACAGAGGAGTGAATTCATAAAATAATGACATGCATTTGAGTTTCAGACTTCGTATCATTGAGAAACTTCCTAAGTTTATAACAAGAAGTCAGGGACACATTACCAGTATGGACAGCAGGCAAAAGAAAATCATTTTTTTTATTCTGCTACTGTCTTTGCTGGTCAGTAATGCCAGATTTGTCTGCCTAGTGCGAGACCCAACCTTAAGAAGTTAAGTGGGGGGTGCTTAACATTTGTTAATATCAGGTCTTACTATAATAGCACTTAACTGATTTGTTTTTTTTTTCTAGAGTTCAGAGCATAATCACTGCAATATGAACTACAATTATTTTATATTAAGATTATCTTGTCTTCTTCAGAAATGGTCATTCACTCTAGCATATATTTTCATGGACATGATTACCAAGACTTGCACATTTATAGCTCTCAATCTTCCACCAGCTACTCCAGCATAAAACATGAGAATGTAACAACTAAAGGTGTTCCAGGGTGTCATAACATTACAAGAAGATACAGATACGCTTGTTAATCCAAGGCCAGAAGCCACATCTAAACTATATCCACAATTCAGAGCTGCAATGAATAAAGGGACTGGGTTAAGAGGCTGCAGGATTCCATCTCAAAAAGCCGTATACAGGAATTTATACTGCAAACATGGCACATATGCATTTATTCTCAATCAGCCTGTACTTCGACCTAGATTTACTTGCTTACGTAGTGTTTAATTGTTTAGACACAGAAGTCCAAACTGATCCTTTTTTAAGCTATGACTTGGGCCATGAGGCAAATGGAGCTACAGACAATCAGTTAGGCCAATCAATGTAATGCAAGAATAAAACTCTTGTTATACACAGTGCATCTAAAATACATAGTAAAAAATGAATATAGCAGGAGAACAATTAGCTAAGAGACTTCTTATTCAAAGCATGGCAGTTCAAAAAAAGCACTTTTAAACCCCTACTACCAAAAATACCAGATGCAGAAATACTAAAAGTCAAAAGGCCAAATGTTGAAAACTTGGCAGCATATTATGACCAAAGCATAGAATATTAAATGTCACGATGTAAACACATCAAAACACTAGCTGTCAGCAATATCAGACTGTTAAGCTGCAAGACAATGAAACTTTACATGAGGCTGTAACCTGCTTCAGCTTCCTTACCCTTGGGCAGGTGCAGACTTGACAAGGCTTAGACCTGTCAGCTATGCCTCCCTGAGCTGCAACTCATCAGTCACTCTGCTCTCGAATAGGAGTCACTGCCAGTGCAGTTGGTATCAGTGTGCCAGGAGTGAGTCAAACATTTCAGGATTTTTAATCTTCTCTGAGGTCTTGCAATCCTGGACTTAGTATACATAAACAGTAAGGGTGTGGCAAGCACCTACCCCACATAGAGGGTGATGGAGCTCTTGCCCCATGTAAAAATGTTTCTTTTTATTTAGTTGAAGCTTCTTCAAATGATTTGCTAAAATGTTTCTTTTTATTTAGTTGAAGCTTCTTCAAATGATTTGCTTTATCTGGCTGAAGCTACAACTAATGCAGATTCATCCAGATGTCGTGGAACCATCTATTTCAATACAGAAGATTGTGATAATATCAAAACCAAAAGTGGTGACAACAGTGAACTAAATACCCAGAAAGTTACTCGAATTGTACAAAACACTGTCAATAAACAAAGACCATGAAAAAGTAAATGTATATCATTCCAAAAATATCTCAAATGGAAAGCACTCTAGTGGCATGCGCGACAAAATGAAGCATTGCAAAGAAAAAGAAGCCACCATGAAGCCAAAGGAAAGTGAAATAATGCACAGAACTGCATACTGCCACAGAAAAGCAACAGAAGCAAACAAATATTGGACTTAACATTATTTGAAATAGACAGCAGTCAGCAGAGCTATTTTCAATACCCAGAAATTATCATAGAAATTCACTGAATGCAAGTGCTGAAGTTGTTCAAGCACTACCAACTCAACAGTGAAACTCAGGCACAGAAAAAAGAAAACTTAAAAAAAGTCTTAATTATAAATGTTGAGGAATATTCCTAGAATCTGAGGTTTCTCCAGCCTGGGCCCACAAGTTTGGGAATCCCTTCCAGCTTCATTTAAAGAATGTTCCTCCTTCAAAGTTTTCACAACAGAATTTAAACGCTTCCTCTTCAAAGACTCCTCCTGCAAATGGCACTCGACAAGTGCAATCACATAAAACTAACGTTCCCCCAATCCAGGTTCCACCCACCCACCCAAATTCAACCAGAGGTTACACATTAACTATACCTAACCCCCTCCAGACTTGGGTGTAGACACTTTATAAATAGCTCATATCACATTTTATTTTTGTTGTTGGTTTTTCTTTTACTCCCTACCAATCTAATTTCAAAGGGAAATTTCACTCATGTGATCACCCTTCTTGAAGGTGTTGGCCTCCTTTCCTCTCCAGCATTTATTCCCTTCATCACAATTTTATTTTGGTCTTTGCTGCTAATTCATTACTATATCTAGTTACAATGTACTCTGAATTCCTATGATATGCTATGCTATGCTATTATATATATATATCACAATTGTCTGTGCTTTATGTTATAGTATAAGCCGTTAAATTTGTACTTGCTTGTCAAGCTCCCAGAATGAGCCTGTAAACAGTGTAACAAGACCAGAGTTCTACCCTGGTTAACAACTTTTAGTCAAATAAATAAATAATCCTTTAACTGTTTTTAGGTTTATCTCCAGAATACAGTTTGTTTTGGGCTATTTTATTTCTTCAAGTTAAAAGCCTACATCTCCAAAATGGCTAAACATTTACTCAAGGAATGTTAGCACATGTACATATAATGTATCTAATACAATACCATTGGACTTGGGCCCCAACCTTGAAAGAGGATACATCAGTAGACATTTTGAATGTCCCTAAAAAAAGTCAACTATTTAATGTAATTTCTATGCCTCAGTGTAAACAAACAAGAAAATCTTCCTTTTTACTCTGGGCTTGCACGCTTATTTTAGTCTGAAAAGAACTGAAAGCTATACCATTTATTTTCAGCTGAATATTTTGTAAAAGTTTCACTCTTAACAGTTACAAAGGCCATTCTTGCCAGAATTCCAACTTCATTTGAGAATCTCACACTCTTTCGCTCTACTTCAATATATTCTCATCAAATTTTCCAGATGGACAACACCCGTGGACAATTCCAATTTCATTTTATTTTGCAGAGTCCCAATAGCTTTTACAAAAAATAGGCAAGAAAATTTCAAATATGGGCATGCCTCACAGAACATGTGAAATATGTGTATTTTGCTAAAACATACAAAAAATGACAGAAAATATTACTTTTCTCAAGAATAATCTATCTTTACCTCTCATTTCATATGATCACACCAGCAATATGATTCTGATGCATACTGAGTTTGTATCAGCATATGAAAAACTTATTTTTATGAAACAACTGGCAAAAATAGGTCATTAAAATGGCAATAAAAGACTACTGGTGGCACCTAACAATAAAGGACCATTCATCTGTAACCTTACTATTCTAGTAGTATAGCAAATTTTTCAGATTAATACATCATGATTTTCTGATACAAGATGCAGTCAGTTGGTCATTCTAGCTTTAAAGATGCATACGCAACTCTGTCTTCTTGTAATGCATTCTACTGCACAAGTGTATAGTGGTCTATCGTCTTGTAATGCATTCTACTAAACAAGTGTATAGTCAGGAGTTTTAAGTCTGGTGACAAAAAAGCTTCTGTATTCAAGAGAAAATATATGGTATTTACTTTTGATAAAATGACAACTAGTAAAGTAGTACTTTAGGGCATTATTGCACTCAGCATAATAAGCAGAAATTTATCTTGGAACCCACATTAGAAAATGTATAGAGCACAAAATGTCAAACTGGCAATAAAGGCATGAACAAAATCCGCAGGTTCCTGTCTTTAAAGGGCTATGTCTTTGTCATACATTCAGATATCATTACAAAGCTTTCAGCTAACAGCAACAGGGTCTTCGGCAAAACACCTAAGAATGCAATTCATGCCTTTCAGCTTCCAGTGCAAAACACCTCTAAATTTGACTCCAAGGATTTAGCCGCATAAAAGCATGACACTTTACCCATAGTATATTACAAGAGAAAAATATATTTTTCTGGTGAAATGCATGGGAAATTTTCTTTTGTCATAATAACTTAGCACAAATGTATTCTAGCCTTTTGTGCAAAAGTAAAATACCCCCAGAGCTGAAACCAAGCATAGTGCCAAACTGTGACAAAAGCTCTCTGAAAAGCTGGATTCACTACCATTATATAAAAAAAGGCCATATGTCACCTGCCTGACAGCATCTCAAAATAAAGTTCACGGACTTATACGAAAATAATTGCATACAAGCAAATACATAGTGACCCAGTGGAATTTACCCTTTCTGAGATGACACACTATCTTTGACTGTGAAGGACTCACATTGGTATAATGCCCACTTTACTCAATGATGGGTACTGTTATTTAGAAACTACCATTTGATTTTGTACATCACCTACCACCAAGAAATGATGCCCACATTCTTTATACTCTTGAAGTCTCATTAAGACGAAAATGAAAAACACACAGTAATGTATTTCCACTTGCTGCTACAAGGCATCCCACCCTCGCATCTATCACCTTAAAAGTTAAATAAAAATAAATGAATTAGTACAAACATATTGTACTGTGGGCAGTGTATGTTGTTACTACTGCCCACAGCCCTATCTGGTTTTGACCAAAAAAGTAAAAGATCATCAAATAATAGTAACAAACCTAAATATGGAGCTTTCAGACACTAAGCCCCATCTTCACAACCCATGAAGCCACAACAACAATCACGTTAATGTGATCAGCCTTACCCTACCATTTGCTTTCTTCCACCAACTGCCTCCATAACTCTCAACCTTCCACCTCCAAAATGTGGACCACCACCCCTCAACAGCATGGAACAAAGCTACAAAATATGGAATATAGAAACACTTACTACCAACTTCAACCAAGAATTTCACAGCTTGGTTAACTGTTTCTTTATACTTATTTAAAGGATGTTTTGATGAGGTATGATTCAGTAATATTTACCATAGCTGTTTGTTAAAAAAAATTCCAACAATCAAAAAAAAGTGTCAGCTATCTTCAATATAACATTCAAATGTGGACTGTTCCATGTAATAAGGTACAGCTGAGAATGACAAAACTAATAGAGAAAGAAAATAGCTACAGAAGTGTATGCTGCTGGATAGGGCTGAAGGTGCTGCTACAGGAAACCATACTGCTTACCTGTTCCAGATTTTGCCTCATATTTCCTGTCGTCTCCCTGATTTCCTGTTAAGTCACCTTACTTGTGTGCTACCAATAAATCTAACCCTAAAAATTACCTTATAAAAAACTTTCTCTAACAGTATCAGTATTTAAAGTGGGTCTGGTGTTACTCTGTTAGGGTTACTTTTTTTTTTTTAATTTCTCCTAAACGAATAAACTGAAATACAAGATGTGAGGCTGTGGAGGTTCTTAGTCAATCCTGGGTTTATGCTAGTTACAGCTAAATCACTCACATACTAACCAGTTTGGGTCATGGTCATTATGATTATGATGTTCATGATTATTTCACCAGCAGAAGTACATCACCTCCTACTCTTCTTCCTGGACTGACAAGGAGATTCCTGATATTGATACAGAACAGAATATGGTATAAATGTCCTCTGTTCTGTGACAGAATATGTGGTTTATTCTCCTTAAATAAGATTTCATGAGAGGAATCATATTCCATACAATATAGGTGTTTACAATGGATAAAACAATTCACTCCTACTTACTGGGGAATACGTGCTACTTCTGACTTTAGTTGTAATAGTTATGGGGGTTAAGGCTGGAGGAATAGACAGTGAGCCAATTGAGAAGTGCAACTGACCTAGCACATCAGACTCTAAAAAGGAGACAGAAAATACACTTGAGGAATAAGACCATAGTAACAGAATAAATGCCATACCTGCAGCTTCCAAGTTCTAACATACAGGAGTAGTGCTTTGCTAAGCCAATGGCAAATAGCTTTTCAGGAACAAACACAATGAACTGTGGTGCTTCATCATATAATACAGATCCCTAGGGGTGATACGTGGGTGGGCGGAGTTGTATTAACCCCTCCTCCCTAGTTACACTCCAGCCTGTTAACAGCTCATAGTTATTTCTTTATACCATTTTAACAGCGAAAGGTAGCACAATCTCCCCTCCTGGCAGTACAAACTTTTCACTAACCCTGCAGCTGACTAAGGACAGAATAGCATTATCGATTAAATCATAGCTAGTATACCTTCCTTACTGATTTACAAGGTACTACATATAAACACACTTAACTATATGAAAAGCAGACTACCTGCACTTTTACAAATGTATGCATACATGATACTATGTCCTAACTGCAGTAGGAAACAGCATCCATAGAACTAAACCACAAGAACAATAAAGTAAATTGCCTAAATATAAGTAACAGTTTAGCATGTTGTTGCAACCGCAGTTGTTCAATTTTTTTGCAGAGTCCAACATTTTGTGACCTCAGTGACTTTAGTACACAAAGCTGGTCTGTCAATAAAAGCAGCTGCTTTAAGTTCTTGCAGATCCAGATTTTTTACTGCAGTTATAATGTGCGTCCATCTTAGCCTCTGCCACACCATTTTTCTTTAATCCTTGATCTTCCCCAGAATCACAGTTTCTTGAAATAAATCTCGTCTTTGTATTATATGTCCAAGTATTTGAGTTTCAGTTTTACCATCAGACCTTGCAGTTAACACCCACAACTTACTTCTTCAACTACTGACCGGTTTGAACTTGCAGTCCAAAGAATTCTCAAAAATCTTCTCCAACTCACAGTTCATTCTTGCTGATTTACTGGTGTGCAGCCTTGTGGTCCAACTCTCACAGCCATTTGTTACCATTGGGAAAACAACAGTTGTAATTAGTGTTGCCAGTGGGATAGCTTTGCTTTTTAATATCTGACCCAGATCTGCCATAGCTTTCCTTCCAAGAAGCAACAGTCTTAATTGCACAGCTACATTCACTTTCTGCAGAGATAGCTGTGCCCAGGGAAAAATAAATATCTGTCGCTGCCACCAGTGGTAATCTTGGTATTATTTGATGCTGATCAGTAAATCAGCTTTACACTTTCTACTTTCATCTTCATTGGTTAGCTCTTCAACTCTCTTCACTTTCAGCAATCAAAGCGGTATTGTCTGTGTATCAAAGGTTGCTAATATTCCTCCCAAAATGTTGATTTCAGCACCTGTTTCATCAAACCCAGTATTTTGCATGATATACTGGGAGTATAAATTAAATCAGTAGGATGACACTGCATGCCTTTCCCAATTTACACCTAATTATACTATATTGGGCTTCCACTACAGCTTCCTGGCCTACACAGATTCCTCAAGAGGCAAATAAGCTGACATTGTATCTCAATTTCTTTAATAACTTGTCTTGGTTTGTTACAGGTTCACATAATGAGTCCAAGGCCTTAAAGTAATCCAATAAAGCAGAAGTAAACATTTTCTCCAGAACTTCCTTGCTTTTTCTGCTATCAAGTCCGTGTTGGCAATTTGATCTGTTGTTCCTTTGCCCCTTCCAAAACAGACTTGAACATCTGCCATTTCTCGGTCCATACACTGCAGGAGTCTAGCTTGCAGAATCTTGAGCATCACTTTGCTAAGCATGTGAAACAAGTGCAACTGTTTGATAATCTCTGCACTGTTTAGAACTAGCCTTTTTTGGACTGACCTTATCTAATCCAGTGTCACCATTTTGTTTCCCAAATTTGCTGGGAATTTACAAGCAGCACTTTAACAGAATCATTTTGCAGGATTCTAAACAATTCAACTAGATTCTATCAATTCCTGCAGCCTTGTAACAGTATGGCCTTCTAGGGCCCATATGAATTCACTCTCCAGAATGTCTGGTTCTAGATCAGAAAACATACCACTGAAGTTATGGGTAATGTTACAATCAGATTAACAGTTAACCTGCAAATGTCTGACATCTTTATCTTAACATCTTCTGATTCTGCTAGGTCATTCACATCTTTGTCTTTTATCATGCCCATTTTACCCAGAAAATCCCCTTGATATCAGAATTTTTTGAAAAGATCTTTGGTCCCTCCTATTCTATTATTTTCATCCAGTTCTCTGCACTGCTTATCTAAATACCCCTCTCTATCTCTTATTGCTACTCTTTGATACTCTGCATTCATTTTGACATGTCTGTCCCTATCCCATTTACTATTCGCTCTTTTTCTTTCCTTGGTCACTTCTAACACCTGCAAAGAAATCCATTTGGCCATCATAAATCTTCTTAATATGACCAGTGAATTATCTTGATAGAGTTCTACTAGTCTGTCCAGCTTCCTTTCACACTCTTAAGGTCACACTTGCTAGTTATTGCAGATGTTCTTTAAATATATCAGCTTTTTTTTTTGAGTTGTATCTAGAAGGTACTGCAGATCCTCATAAAAATGGTAAACTTCTTCTTTCATTACATTTTTGGCTACAGCATAAACTTGTATAACTGTAAAGTTGAATGACTGCCCTTGGAGTCAACCATGGTCATTCTATTATTTTTGGAGGGTTTGCAAAAAGAGTACTGATTTTGACATCCTTTTATGAACTCTGGGAGCTACTCAAATTCTTCTGTTAGATTCTTGTCCACATTAGAAGATCTGACAGTTACCCGATGGAAATGACCCATTCCAGTCCATTTTAGTTCATTAATTAACACAGATGTTAATATTTATTTTTGCTACCTCATCTATAAATGCTCTGTTTTACTTAGGTTCACAGTTCATGTATTCCAAGTCCCAGTGAACAATTCTTTGCAGCAACAGACTTCCACTTCCCCGCACCTCAGAGATGGACGTCCTTGTGGTTTTAATCCAACCACATCACAATCTTTAACACTATATTCACTTGCCCACTCCTGTTCACCATAAGTGTACTGGACACCCTCAGGCCACAGGGTCTAATTTTCAATTGAAATGTTTTGATACGTGTCTGGTTGATTTTATCCATAGGTTTTTCTTTGCAAAAATATGGAATTAGATTATTATCACCTTCTCCAGTGGACCATATTTAGTCTGATCCTTCTGTGATGACCCACCTGACCTTACATGGTATACCATAAATCTTCAATGAGATATGCAAGTCCGTTCACTATAACAAGGTTTGTTTGTGTCTTTTGGCTTTTCCCGGTTAGGGGTTGCCACAGCGGAACTCCGGTCCGCTAATGATTGGTAGTGGATTTTTACGTACCGGGTTACCAGCCCTGATGCGCAACCTTCAACGAAGGCACGCCCCATTCACATATGCCTCAACACAGAAGACGCTCTAGCTGAGAATCGAACGGGACAACGTCTTGCTATGAGGCGACAACGCTACCGCAGCACCACCACCACAGTTCACTATAACAAGGTAATGGTCAATATAGTTTTCCACAGGTGTTCATAAGCAACAATGTTTCCCCGATGACCGAGCGTAAAAAAATAACCAATGATATTTGGAAAGAAGTGACTTTTTTAATGGTATGCTTTACTGATCCAAAAGCTTCTCTAATTCTCAAGCAAACAGCCCATTCTTTCCTCTTGAGGGACTCAGACTGGACACCCAGGACAAGATCAACAATTCCCCATACTCACACAGGGACCCTGGCAGTGCAAGAATCGTTTGGCCCATTTATTCCATGCTGTTATGCTGAATGGCATCCCCATTCAGGATAGGATAAAGGCTGATTACATGCCTTCTTAAACGATAGCTTAAAGGACCATTCATTCACTGGTTTAGTTTCATCAGCCCTGTTACTGCTAAATGGCGAGGTCTGGGTGGTAGGGAGTGGGTCAGTCAAAAGCTTTGGAGGATTAACTAGTCCCCTATCACCATGGCAGCATGATGATAAATGCAATGTTGGCTTCTCAAGAAAACACACATGATCTACAACCCATAATATCCTTAGCAGTGTGTAGCATGAGCACAGTGAGGGCCTTGCTGCTGTTGTCATGGTTGTTCTCCGGCAGATGTCACTAATGCAGAGGGCTTGTGAAACCAATCTGCCCCCAGGATGGGCAAGTTTCTAATCAGTCATTCAGACCCATCCTACCCTTATCTGATCCCTTCAATGCCCATGATACTAACTAAACATGGGTCAGCTGGGTCATAATCAGGGCTTTTTCCCTCCTACTCCACAAGGCCAAGCAAGAAACAGAGTATTTCACACGATATATTTGCTATCATAGAAGCAGGCTCTGTAACTCAACACTTTTAAGGTAACAAAAATTACAGAAGGCACAGATAAATCATTTGCTTGAAATGATGGTTGTTTTCTTGGAAGCATACAGATTATGTAAAATAAATGTAATGGATCCCCAGATCGTTTGTCTTGCTCAGCCCAAGTAAAACTATTGCCCCTATAAAAGCAGGCAGATTCCAAGTCAATTAGAGTTTGCATGAAGAAATACACACAAGACTGGCAGAATACTTTGTGCACTTCAAAAATGCTGCATGAATAGTTACGCACAAGAACCTTTACCTTGTATGTGAAAAATCCTCAGAAAGATTCTTGTGCTCTCTGCTTAATCAGACTCTGTAAAATTGGGGACTTTAAAACAAAGACCTAATTAAGTAACCTTCCAGAGTTTCTTGTGAAAACAAGGAAAGTTTTAATCTGGGAAATTGACATTAGGACTATATGGCAGTCCATTACATATCTACATTTTTTGTTATATATTTGTTAACTGAGTAAGCCCGCAGGACCACAGGACACAAACGACCCAGGAGCAATATCTGGTCCAGTGGCTTTCTCAGAATCACATATTAGGCAGAGGGAAGAATCAAATTCTGTACCCGTGACTACAAAAAGCAACTTATTATTAGCTCAGAGCCATATTGCTCTGAGCTAACTGCCAGCCGAGTCACAGTTCAGCAGGCAGACATGACCCAATAAAATATTTCACCATACCGAAATCCAAGTACCTTGAGCTTGTATGTTACCATGGAAAATGATGATGGCCTTATTTACAACAAATACAATCTTCCCACACGCACATTTAAACAACATCCTAATTTATGTAAAAACAACCTTAGCAGCCTGTCTAGAAAAGCTGTCCACATGAAAAACAGTTGACAAGCCAAGCCACAAGGCTGGCACAAAAAGATGATTTAGAACACTTGACATATTGAGGTCACATTATACTCTATAAGAATTCTGGTCTCCTCATAAGGAATCCTGACACAGTAGTTAGGAAGACTGTGACATGCCGAACACAACATAACTATACACAGCATACTAGCTAATTGGATCACCCATTTTCATTCTCTGCATCATTTCTTTCATTCTCTTCTTACAATCTTTGTTAGCTACTGCTTCTGCTCAGTTCTTTATACATGACAAAGCTAAACAATACTTGCTTGGCAGCCTACAGCAATAGCCACAAATCTTTTTTTCAAGGTGTCATAGGACTAGGTAAATCAGACTTTACAAATACAAATATTTTAGTAATATCACTCAAAACGTCATGAAGGCACTCTAATACTCAGTAATGCAATCAGTCCTAAAAGCTAGATTCAGCTACAGAGGGACAAGTTCCCTTGGCACAAAAATTAATCGGCGTCTACTAAGTGTAAACTAGTTTGTTATTTGAAGCATTCATAGGTAGGTACTAGGCTATTGGCCCTAAGGCCTATATAAGCCTAGCCTAAAAAGGTACCCTGGCTTTTGCCACCCAAGAAAATTATTTTCCTGTGCCCCTGTTGAGCAGAGCCACAGAAGGGATCCCCGCAGTGAATTTCCTATTTCCCATCCAATCATAGATTCATAGGTAGGTACTAGGATATCGGCCCAAGGGCCTAAGTAAGCCTAGCCATCAAGGTTCCCTGGCTTACACCACCCAAGAAAGTTAATTTCATGTGCCCCTGTCGAGTAGAGCCACAGAAGTGATCACCAGGGTGTATTTCCTATTTCCCATCCACTCATCACGATTTTTCTTGAAGAGTGCTAATGAGGAACTTTCCTTGACATAGATGGGTAGCGTGTTCCAGAGTATGGGAAGTCTCTGGGACAGGAATCTATCCCTCCAGCATGTCCTGTTTATTGTGGAGACAAGGCTTAGGTCCCTAATGCATGTAGCTCGGAGGGATTGGGATTTCTTTAGGTGTAGCATGCCCTGGGTTTAACATAGCTTTATATGTTAGGCAGAGATCTCCTCGGAGTAGGCGATATGCTACAGAGAAAAGTTGGAGTTTTATGAGACAGTCAGTGTAGGGCATCTGTTTGAGGCCAGTAATCCTCTTTGTGAGGTACTTCTGTAGCCTTTCCAGCTACTGCAGATGTCTTGTGAGGTATATTCCAAAAGGGGAGTTGTACTCTATAATGGGTCTAATGAGAGCCGAGTAGAAGGGAATAATGACCTCGTTTTTCCTGGATGAGAATCCTTTTGTGATTAAGTGCTCCATATAGAAGGATTTCCTGACTACTGTGGCAATGTGATTATCAAAGGAGAGACTACTGTCCACCTGGGTCCCAAGGTCTCTTATCACACATTTGGCATTAAGCAGACTGCCGTTTATGTGGCAATTCACGGGTACAGAATTTTTACCAAAGGGGGTGACAATGCACTTTTTGGCATTGAGCTTGAGGCCATGATTCTGACACCAGGCATCTGTCTCAGTGAGGGCCTTCTGTAGGATGTCCATATCATTTGGGGACTCGACTATGGCTCCTAGTTTGCAGTCATCTGCAAACTTCGTTAGCCAGAGGCCTTACATGTTTGGTATCTACTTCTCTGACGTACAGGCTAATAGGAAAGGTCCCAGGACTGAACCCTGTAGTACTCCATTTGCCACTGGTTTGAAGTCAGATTTGGAGTCTGCAGCTTTTACAGTGTGGGTTCTGTCAGTGAGCCAGTTGGCAATCCATCTTGTAACGTAGGGATTTATACCTAGTTTAGTGAGTTTAGCTATAATTCCAGAATGAGAGATGGTGTCAAAAGCCTTGGTGAGGTCAAGATTGGCTGTGTGAACCACCTTACCCTCGTCTACGGCTTTGGTGACTGCCTCAAAGAAGTCGATCAGGTTCAGAAGGCATGATTTGCCTTTCACAAACCCGAACTGGGTGGGGTCCAGTGTCTGGCGGTTACCAATGTCTTTGTTTATGAGTTCCATGATGATACGTTCCATGGCCTTGCAGACCAGGCTCGTCAGGCTAATAAGCCGATAGTTACCAGGATCAGTGGTGGCTTCCCCTTTGTGGAGTGGGATAACTGTTGCTGTGTGCCATTCAGTGGGCACAAAGCCTGGCGTGAGGCTATGATTGAACATGGTGTTTAGGTGTGGAGCCAGTTCGTTCTGAAGTTCGTGTAAAATGCAGCCTGGGATGTTGTCCGGTCCTATGGATGCTGTGTTTTTGGTTTTAGAGTGTGCAGCTTTTACCTGCATAGACGTGATTACAGGGACTCTGCATTCTTCCTGTATATACATGGGCCCTTGAGGGGGGTAAAGTTAGCACTGAAACTATCTGCCAGGATATTGGCAATATTCATCTTGTAAAAGCAGATGACCACAGTATATCAAATGACTAAATGCATCAAAGATAGAAACAAAGAAAAGCAAAATTCTTTGTGCTGATAAACCAGGATACTAGGTCTTCTGTGTAACACAGAAACATGTTTAGTATGGAAGATTTGGGGACACCAACTGCTATGAATATCAAAAGTAACAATGCTACAATGATAATTTGACTGTTTTCTTCTAACAATATTAGCAGCAAATTTGCAAAACCCTGCTCAACAGTCAGTCTGGGGTGAAATAAAAAATATATAACTCCTGTGCTTATGTGCAGAATCACATATTTCATCCATTCCAGTGCTTATCAAGAACAGACTTACTAGAGTATTATATCCTGCGACAAGAACTACTTCACATGGTACTGTCGCTTAGAGTAATTCAGTGGTGTCACTCTCCTAATGACTTCTGCATGCTCATGGCACCTGATAAACCACTGTAGATCGCTTGCCAGAAGACAACACAGATATGTATATGGACAGCAGCAAGTGAGAAGCATGGAGAAAGCATGGTCAGAAACAGGAAATGTCCCAGAAAATATAAACCAGTAGATATTAGTAGTTTAGCATTTGGCTCACACAGTTGAAAATCCTCCTTCTAGCTTCTTGCCTTACACAGATAAATGTAATTTAAAATTTGTACTGTTTTGCAATCAGTCGATTTTTAGGATCAGAAACAATTATCTAAATAAGTTCATACATAAGCACATGGACATCCATCCATCCGCACACACACATATTTAGTTCAAGAGGACCTACATATTAAATGCATCAGCTTAAGACAACAGCAGAGTCTGAAAAAAGTGGACTGTTAATTCATGAATCATGCACATATGGTTCTATATTGTAAGAAATTTCAGCTGCCAAGAATCAATCACTTCAGCAATGAAATTAAACATCACATTTAGAGTCTTAAGCAAAAAGTAAAGCCTGCGTCCCCAGGAATGAGGGCGGTGCTGCCCACACCCACTACTTAATTATTCTCACTTGAAAGCAGAATGACCATTGCTCATGACTGCAGTGTACCAGAGTAAATAAAACACTAACCTAGGGGACTACGTGACACTGAAAAGAGAATTAAATACAGAGAGTGTGTGGGGGTGCACAAAGACTTGTCTGCTACAAAAGCATTTCTACATAGCCTATGTTTGACCTTTCCAAATTTTAAAAGTGTTAAACTTTTACACCATGTCATTCCAGACCTAAGCTGGCACACTTTATACTTTGAAAGGGCAGGTAAGTTTTAAAAAAAAATCTATCTATACACATACGCACATGGACAGATACATATGTGTGTGTATGTATGAATTTATGGGTCTATAATCAGAACATCAAAGTATTAAAACTTCGAATGTTCTGATATCGAACACTATTCAGCGAACGCTAAGAATAGTGAAGCTGCAGAACAGCGAATTCTTTCCTCGGGAAAGAATTCGGTTGGCCCTTTCTGTGGCTTCGCTATTCTTAGCGCTGTAGTGGAAAGTTACGGGTTGGGTTCAGGTAAGTGTGTGATTGTTTGTACTTTAAGGTTAGGGGCGGGTTAAGTGAGCCTAGGGTTAGGGCACAGGCTAGGCATGTGTGCAATAGTGACAGATTTTAGGGTTAGGGGCAGTTTAAGTGCGTTAGGGTTAGGGCACGGATTAGATGAGTGTGCGATAGTGATGGGCCTTAGGGTTAGGGTTTGGGTTAAGGTAAGTGGGTAGATAGTAGTGCATGTTTAGTTTTGTGTAGCTTTAGATGTAGGAATTTAAGCGTATGTGTGTGGTTGCTGTTTGTTTGATGTGCTTGTGTTGTGTGTATGTTTCGGAGCAGCAAATTTTTTTCATGGGAAAAAATTCGCTGTTCTGAATGTTCGATATTTTCATGCTTAGATGTTTTGGGGCCGATGAAATAGCGTTCGCTATTTTCATCTTTCGATAACGTGATATAAACGCACATTTATACATACATAGATAAGCAAATAAATCATATGAAACATCACTGTCAGTGAGCTATTAATAAGAAAAACAATACAAGTAATGCTAACCTTTCAATGGCCAAATTTACAAACTTCATGCAAGATATGTCAACAAGAAAAGGCAACTGTATGTTTCAAAATACAGTGATTTTTCTTTTCCATGCAGAAAATAAAACAAATGTCCCAGGAAACTGTTTAGGAAGAAGTAAGTGTACTGTTTGCTCTAATTGTGCATTGTATGTGCCTCTAGACAAGTTACCACATTTAGCATGTCAGGAAACAAAATGTCACCCCCTCACTTTTCTACAGGGTGATGTTACTTTTGAACCAAAAAATATTGTAGAGCTGAAAAATATTGATTATTTATAGTCCACTTTAGTTTCTCTGTACACAAGAGCGACAAATAACTTTCTTTTTGAAGAGACCACCCCATTCCTTTAATCAACTAAACTAAGTGATGCAAACTAATACCAAATCAACTCTTATATACTAATAGTGAGTCAGACATCACAACAGGAAAGCCAAGAATTCTTCAGTTCATTTTGTATACCTAATAGGTTATCAACTATTCACAAAATATTACATGACGTCCAACAGTCAAATTATATATTCCTTTTATTCCAAAGAGTAACTGTTTTGTAACCAGTAAACACTCAATGTCTGTCATTTCATGTATGTGATGATGCATCAGTCTTGTTTATTCAGCACAAGTGACTTGAATACTATGTACTATTTTTACATGCACAAGCCCCAAACACAGTCAGTAATTAATCCATGACATTTCAATAGTCAAGGGACACCAACTGTTCATTACACTTCCAAGAAACCTACCACTTATTTCCATTTTGATTTCTCTGCCAAAGAGCCTGGAATATGGTCAAGAGATCAGACAGTGACATGATATTTAATCTACCTTCCTGTACAACAGCTAACCTATACATATATAGATTTAAATTGGTCATTAAAGATAATATGTTTGCTGGTGTCTAGAGGCTGCAGACATCCACGCAACCACTTCTGAATGGTCACTCTGACACTTTGCATTGATCTTTCTGACTATGATGCAAGGTTCTCCAAAGGAATTTAATGACTAGTGGTAATTACAGTGTAATAGGTCAATGATTACACAGATGTGCAAAACTTTTAAAATTATAGAATTAGCCCTAAGAGTAGAAGAGTACATGAAGCAGGAAAATGAACACATTTTTCCATTTAGAGACAACTGTCACACTGGGAAAGATTCACATAATACAGGAGGAGTTTGATATGCAGAGGGTGGGGTCTTAAACAAGATGCACACTTGGGGACATTCCTGGAAGTTTCACCTGTCTGTGACTTGCATATGATTAGGCAAACTAAGATGTCCACCATACGCCACACTGATAATCCAGTTACAAAAATCTGAACACACACAAATCAAACGCTTTAACTACAGTACGCACATGTCTTTCATAATCATTGCTTGTAGATATCACTGTCCACTTCTGAGGCCTTAAGAAAAGTACCAGAAGACCCCCAAATCATATCACTGCCTAGCCCATTTTGTGGTCTGCTACTGAGTTTAATACGGTCATTTAATGGAGTCATACAATTCAGTTGCAGGTACTGTAACAAAACACCTCCAGAAAGTTCCACAGCACCCAAAATATGTAATCTTGGGGGGGGGGCTGTATTTATTCAGCCTACCACTAACTATTTACAGGCAGACTGTAACATTACTATGTCCGGATCAGGAATATTTAGCTTTTCAATACTTCACAATAAAAAAACACATATGGAAGAGAAAAACATACTTAAAACCTAAACAAATATTGGTACACAGGCTGAAATCCAAATAAATATCACCAAAAATTTCAGAGACAAAAAATGAAACCTGGTCAGTCAGCAGTATTCATTGCATCGGATTTAGTCAATCAGATATTCATTATTAATTTCAGATATACAGTTGGGGCACCTTCTGTGATCTGACTTGAAACAGAAAATAAATTAGCTCATCTATAAATAGCTGTTTATTATGATGTTTAAACTTGCAGATGACAACTGCGTTTGTCAAGTTCCTCTGTCACACAAGGCAGCATGCTACTCATGGGATTGGAGGTTGTGCTGCCCACGTTATAAATAACTGAAGGCTGCACACCAGCTGCTCAAAGAATTTCAATCACGTTAACAGAGTCAGATTCATAAGCACATGTGGCAAGTGGATGTCCGGTCCACATCTTTGTAGAACTAACATAATGACTATTTCAGTGTCTCTGTGATTAAAACTAATTGTCAATTTCTTCACTTTTTGTCATAACACTGAATTCATAATTATCACTTAGATTTCAGTTCTGTCTGGTGTTTTTTCACCTAAATGATCTGATTTCAGATTTATGGTTTTCTTACTTTTGTAATGAATCCAAACTAAAAATGTGGTTTTATATAGTCTGCAATTAACCCTTTAAGTGAGTTTGATATTTTACTATACAATATCCACAGACAAAAATATTGGCAGAGCTGAATTTTTAATACGGTATCAATTTTCTCAGTAGTACTTTAAAAGACTTAAATATAAAGCATGTCGATTTTTTTATTGCTATCTTGTCATTACATAAAATTTCCTAACTCAAACCTAGGCAAATCTATAAAATTAGTATCATTAAAAGTACTAAAAACTACAGATGCAATTAGATGACTGCAGTATATCCTAAACAGACATCAGGATCTGCCTATGTAAATTAAAGAGGCACAGTTTATTGAACAAGTCAGTGAAGTGTGTATGTTTATGTGTGTGCGTGTGTGTGTGTGTGTGCGTGTGTGTGTGTGCACGCATGCCCTTGGAGGCATGAAACCCAGTTCATGCCCGTTTAAAAGTTATTTTTCTACTTGTTCTCCTACAGTTCAGCCTCCATCACACAGTTTGTCCAGAATCATTGCCTGCTAATCTTTCCTCTTTGCCATAAATTTCAGACTTGTGATTCTCTTCAAATAATGGTTCTGGGCTGACAGGAGGGGCCTCAGTGCAGACGCCCACATGCTCCAACACATACACACACCCCCTAATAAAGAAAATTTCTACCCTTTAGCTGATGTTGGGCCCATGGTTCCCCCCCACACACACACACCATTTACTAGAGAGTACTCAGAAAGGACAACTAAATACCTACCTGCATGCATTCAATTCTGAAGATACACACCTGTAAACCAAAGTCACCTTCTAGCTTCAGAAGTCTTATGAGTTTCAAATGTTCTTTTCAGTCAGAAGGTCAGAACGTCTGATGATGCCCACATTCATTTGCTCCCCCACCAAATGCATATGCTGTCTGCCAGGAAAGTCTTGTGCTGGCCCTCTCCCACCTCTGTCCTATGGGCAGAAAGCTGCATCATTAAGCATTGGCTCTCACTCCTTCCACCAGTAGATGACCCTTTAATAAACAGATTCCATCACAAAACATAAACATGGGATGTACACATCTAACTTCAGAAAAAGGTGGACAGCTATTTCAGTTATCTCTACTCCTGGCACTTGGATAAATGCTCTCTTAGTAATTCCTAGGATTCATGGTGAAAATATATGTTATACATTTTTTTATTCACTATACACATTTAGTATATCACATTTAACAGCTTTTAAATGTTAGTATTTCTAATTGGTAGCTTGTTAACATATCCTTATAATGAGTATTTGCAGTTTCATTTTTTTTTTCTTCCTTGCTGCTTCTGTGTTTGCTGCTTTGCCCTGTGTAGCAAATGTTTTGCTCAGCTCACTGGCTATGCAGGTCTACCAACTTCACTCTTTCCAAGTACTGCAGTTTATCTGGAAGACTTTCTGTGGTCAGTGAAAACCCCGTTGAATCACTGCTTCTACAGTGGCAAATGGCTACACAAAACAAAGGTCATATAAAACACACACAATGAGAGATCTATGAGTGAGTCAGAGCTAAGACAGATAAGTAGAACATAATGGACACAGTCTGCTCAGACTTAATTTAGACCTTTGCTTTAGTACCACATATAAGGGTTGTGTGGGGCATGCCAGACATGGGCAAGGCCTCAGTATGGTAAGAAGGCAGAAATCTGCATGAGAAGAACAAACAACTGTGATTACTGGACAGCTGCTTGATTTCATATATGTAACAATATTGTGATTCTAGAGTGGCTATTCTCTGGGTTTCATCTCACTACAGTGTTTCAGTCTGTTTTGTTACTTCCCTGAATGTTTTCTAGATTTATAATTGTGATTTGGTTATCAATGAAAGCATTTCACTGTTTTTTTTTCCAGTTTTTTGGTAATCTAATAGTTGAAGGTAATAAATGGACATCATATGATCTAAGTGAAAAAAGTACTATAAAAGCCAAAATGATCGTTATTTAAAACATAACATTTATTTCCACATGACAAGAAAATGTTACCTCAGCCAGGAGACTTCATAGTTACCAAACCACTGTGATAAACAACAAACCTAAAAAGCTCAAGCAGAAAAAACAAACCTAAGAGCAGCAAACAGCTCAGGAGAATGCAACAGAAATGCTCTACTTTCACTAGATTGAAAAAAATATACATATGTTAGCACAAATATAAAAATTAATATTTTGATAAATATATTGCATACCAAGCTTGTTGTTCAACCCCTTGAGATGTACAGTTTCAAACAAGAAAATGATGTTAAACTACATTTAGACAATAAATTAATTGTTACAAATGGAACCATTTTGTCATATGAAACCCAGTATCTCAAGAGGCTGAATGATGTGCTCAGCATGAAACACTGTTTACATGAATGTATTGTTTTTAATTTTTTCTTTTCCATCTAGTAAAAGTTTAAAGTTTATCTTGTAGTCTCATCTGTTTACTGCCCTTTCATGGTTGGGTTTTTCTGCTTAGTGTTTCTTATATCGGTTTAGTAACCTTGAGGGCACCGTGCAGAGGTTTTAGTTTTTTATGTGGAAATAACAACTTAAGCTCCTTTGAATTCTACAGTGACCTTTTTAAGTTATTCTGCCCTGAAATTAGAAGTGAAAAGGTGAGTTCAGTGTTAAACAGAGCCACTGCTACCGTGCTACAAAGCTGCTCATTTCTCTGGCTGTTTGCCTGCTTCGTGTTTATGCCTTGGCCTCCACTGGATATACGTTTTGTCAGATTGTGGTATTCCTGTATTTAAGGGTTAATGAGTCTGCACGTCCCAGTTTAAAGACTCAATGTCATTAATGTGAATAAATAAGAATGACTTTTAACCGTTCGCTGGACTGGGAAAGAGTGAAGGATGAATGGGTACCTCCTTACGGAGCTCTTTTTTTGAATGTTATGGTTGTAGCAGGTAGAGATAAAGGAACCTAATTTTGTCTTTGACCAGAATTGGCATTTCTGATGAATTCAAGTTAGCTTAGTCTTGACCGATTATGTGCTAGATTTTGTTTCACCAGTTTGTATGGTTAAAATTTGGTTGCCTTGTATATAAAGATGGACTTGATAATATAAATCATTTTGTTTATTTTAAAATTAACTTCTACTGCCTGAAAGCCTTAAATGCAAGACTTAATACTTTCAAGCAAATTAGTATGAACAAACGTGGAACAATTTTATATGCACTGTTGGGTTTGCCAGCTAGGATTTACAGGAATATTGCCACATGTAAATAGATTATATATCTAGCAGACAGCACAGAGGATTAAGGTTATGAACTGTTAATAAATTGTTTCCTGTAGTCTAGAGTTTGATTCACTCAGCCTCCTTGTACAACTCTGAAGTCATCACTTAATCAAACAGTGCTATCAGATCCCCCCTGAAAAGGGATCTTGTATCCAGTGGGCTCACCTGGTTAGCAAATAAAATAAGCATAATATATACTTCACTTTTCATTTGTACTGAATTATATCATCTTGGTTGGAACACATAGTGCTTAGCATTTAAGCACTTAAATAAACCTAAACTTGATTCTAAGTCAAAGACCCAAGTATGAAATGCAAAACAGGAGCAATCTGTTGACAATACTAAACCTGATATCAACATCAAGATGGAGGGCTCTTTACTGAGATATGGCAATGACAAAGCTGGGCTTGTAAAAGCATCTAAAACATAATGTCAAATATGCTAAGCTGAAACTTGGTGGGGGAGCTAAGAAAAAAACTGCAGACAAGGAGCAAATATAAAGAAGGCTAATGAGGAAGCTGAGAGAGCTCTCTCCACACCTAAAATTCAGTATGCAGCGCAGGGGTAGTAGTATAATACCCTTTCTGGATGCATCTTAGTTTGCATATCAATAAACTTAAAGACCACAGTAGTTTTTAACTAAAAAGATCAAGGACTTGAAAACCTGATCTACCGAGAGAGATTGGAGGTTGTATCTCTATATTCAGTATCTCAGGGACAATTTGTGCCTTGCTTATAGGACTATTAGGAACCCAGCAGTCCAAGAACCCTTATACCTGCAAAAATCAAACAGTCCTACTAACACCAGGGCCAGAGAACTACATCAACAACAAATAAAGACAGCATGGAGGGATAGAATTGTCATGCTTAGCCTACCCCTTCTCTGGAACAAACTTTGTCTCCAACTTAAGCAGATTTTAAGTGATTTACTATCTACTTTAAAAAAACAGCGGGACATCTATAATGGTATTCATAAATTCAACCCTGGTATGGCTTGTTTGTCCCCTCTTGAAAATGGAGGCAAGGCCCAATGGTGGGTACTGGCAATGCAGAAATGGCTTCATAGCTCAGTTGCCTTGTAAATCCTATGATCTCATGTTAATCTACATTATGATGGGGCTTGAGTTAAACATCCAAAAAAGGTGACTGCAGGGAAACGGTAAAGGTGGGATTGCTAAAGGTAATAAGCATATAAACTTTAGAAGAAACTTGTGAATGAGGGGGGTAAAATGTAACCTCACAGTACTGACACAGGACTAGTAAAACGATGAAAATTCAAAGAACGGGCAAAGAAGGAAACTAAGCATAGATTTCAAATTAATGTTAGAAAATACAAGTCTGACATACGGACATAGCTTTTCACACATTGACTGGCAGTTTCTGGGAGCACTTTGCTGGAATAAGATGTGGCATGTAGGTACACAATGTGATTCATTGCAGCTTGAATGAGGGGAGAGGTGGGATGCTGCAGCTACACAGAGGTTTGATGGAACAAGTGGGTCGACATGAAGAGACACGTTTTCTTCCCATCCACTTGTTTATAAGATCTTGGCATATATTTTCTCAATACCATTGCATTATAATTAACAGCAAGACTTTTCATATTATCAAACTAAATGGAGCAGGTCCCATAAAAAACATTAACAATATAGCATGTCTGACTTCGTATAAAGGCAGAATTAAACAGCATGACAACTACCATTTGCACAAAAGAGGCAGGTAATCATGTCCAACGGTAGTACACAGGGTGAGAGACTATTTCTAAAAGTAGTAATAATGGAAGAAAGGTAAAGAGAGTCCCTACAAAAGTGTAATGAGGGTGCTCATGAACTGTAACAGGGATAAAAATACCTTACATTAATGCCTGTGCTTGAAATATTTGTATGTATGTATTACATGAATGATTCAGTTCATGTTAAAGGAACAACAATAACAGTAGAGTATGGCACAGCTCTGAACCTTTACAAAGTTCAGTAAATATTTTCTAATAAAAATGCAGTGCATAAGGATATAAAATACTCGTCCTTGTGGATACTATGAAAATCAACAACAAAACAGACCATACAGGAATGGAATAAAACAAAAACCTGGAAAGTAAAAGAAGACATCATATGTGTAAGGAAAGAGTTTCAGGGGAAAAAGCCAACACTGGGGTACGAAGGAGCTGACAATGTATAAAAGGTTAAGGAGCAGTGAAAACACCAGTAGGAACAACAGTGACAAGGCAGGAGGAAGGGTAATGGCCATGCTGTAGAATATAAAAAGGTCACTGCAGGAGATTGGGCACTTGGACCACACCATTTTATTATTATATTTATTACTTGCAGTTACTTCTTTTTGTCTTGGAAGAAAAGGAATTCATTACATGATACACTGAATGAGAGACTAAGTGAATGCACACATCTAATAATCAGTTTAATACTGAAAGGCCTTGCTGTCCAGCACTCTGCTTCTGTCTACTCGTGATTGTGAATTCCACATAGACTATGGGTTTGTCGGCTATTACCACTGAAAAATAGAAGCTAGCAGCTGCCGCTTGAGAGATCTTGCTCTATTACTGATGTTTCACTGATATATGTTTATGAATGATGGCAGTATATTTTTATTTACCTATGTATTTTGCAATTATGGAAGTGCTGCTCCAATTTACTCAACTGTATGCTTTTTCACTTGGTCTATAAGCTACTGTCATGGCTGAAAATAGACCCGCTCACTCCTAGTTTAAAACACATCCTACAAAGGGTTGTTCTCAGAGAAAATCTAAATGTCCTTAAGATGAGCTGTGTATATTGTTACTCTCTAGCCTTTATGTAGTTAGCCAAGGCTTTTCAGAGCTCCCACAAAAGGGTTACTGATGTTATATGCAGCATAATGCACACCACATTAAAACTAACTGCTTCTCTCAGATTACACCACATGTCGTAACATGCCTTTTGTTTTCAAAGCTTGTACAATACACCTGACAAATCCTCTTGGTAACTGCTGGTTACATATATTTTTTTATTGTTCTTAAATTGAAAGGGAAATAAATCTTCAATCACCTTGTCGCAATGCCGCTTCCAAGTAACTGTAACAGAAACATTTAAAATGATCTAAACATCGCTAGTAATAAGTACACTGGTTCTTCTACCCATTATAGCATACACTAGAAACATTTGAAGCTGGAAGAATGGGGCATCATTCACCATACACTGTCAGGAGATAATATTCTACAAAGCAGCTGATAGAAATGAAGGCTTACAGAGCAGCATTTTTTTCAGCAGCATTACTATGAAGGAACAGGAAACATAACCACCTATACCTAGATGGATGTTTATTCAGAAAAGATGAGAGAAAAAAATAATACGGCGAAATATAGAGAAACAACCAGCTGGCAAAAGAACACCGTTGGGACCAGGGAACTACAGTAACAGTAAAGATAACGGTGATACGAAGCACGGCTCCAAACAGCATATATTGTAATAAAACGTTTAATGGCAGGTTAGCGCTTTCACCATGTACTGCGGCTTCTTCAGACCATAAGCATAAATAAATACAGAAACAATCAAACTTTATATACTTAAAATAACGTCTCTTACTTTCAATGAATGAAGATTTGAAAGTAAGAAAAAAATAATACTGTGCACTAAGGAAAGCATGGTTGCTAGTGGGGTACTGTAAGGCTTCAATCTGGTGTTCACTCCTTTTCTAATACATTTTTTAGCAGTAGTAGAGATGACCTGGAAGAAAAATATGCCATTCTGAAAAAGACAAAGCTGTACAACTGGGCTCATATGACGGAGGGAAGAGCAGGGAGTTGAGAAACACATACCTCTCAACTGTCAAGATCTTCCCCTTACATTTTTAGTCTGCTCCTCATAAAAATTGTGGTTTACTGGCAAATCTCTAAGGACTGCAATCACTAAATAATGATGCACATTTGAGTTCCAGACTTTATATACTTCAGAAATTGCATACTAATACAGAACCTGCTACTCAAACAATTTTAAGTTTGTAAGAGCAATATTTAAAATCTGAGAATTGTTTTTCCTCCGTTGTTCCTCCATGTTTATTGGCTGCTTTTTCTTGAATTGCTCTTGACCAAATATTTTTTCAGAGTTTATTAGTTTGTTTTGTGCTTGAGTAGCTGGATTTTTGTTTTAATATTTAAAATCTGTTCCTATTTTTGTGCTTTTGCCCCCCCCCCCCCCATTATTTTAGGCTTTATCCAGATTTCTTGCACTAGGAGGTTGAGAGGTATGGAGGTGCAAACAGAAGAGAACTGACTTCACAACTAAGGAAAGAAGAACAGATAGAAGGAAACATCTTTGACCTACTGTGTAAAGAAAAACAAATCAATGAATGCACAGTAGTACAAATGCAGAAGAACAGAATAAATCTAAAACAGTTAAACACTACTAACAGCAAAGGAAGAAAGAGACTTTGGGTAACTATTATATGGTATAAAGATTATCAACCTGAAAAATCAGTAAGCAATGCTGAGATTAAAGGCATATACAAGTAGAAATCAGAAACTTTCTCTGTGCATATATTTGGTGTGACACCATCTGCAGTGCCCAGCGAAGTGTTGAAGGGTTTTTTGTGAATGCAGAGGGCTAACTGGATATGAGAAGTTGTGAGGGTGGAAATTAACATGATGTAGGGTCTGCATCAGAAATAAAATTTGCCTTTACTTTGTCTTTATCTATACTATCAAGTAAGCATAACAGAAACTTGTATACACATCAAATCACTCCAGTTCAGAAGGGTATCAATATTCAGAAAATTATTTTCAAAAAACAAAGATACAAATAGTTGATGGATAGTTCCGGGATTACATTAGGAATGGCTTCTACAGAACCAGGATGGATGAACACTGCAGCTTTTCTGAGGGACTTATGAGGTTAAAATGTTGAGGGGGTACTGAAAACTACATTTGTTAAACATCTGTTGGTTTGGTCTGATGTTCCTGCCAAGGAGTGTATCATACAGTTAAAAGCATTCTCTAGGGTCTCCTTGCTCTTTTGTTTTTTTTTAAACTTTGATTTAGTATCTCACTGCTGTTTTTCTGCTGTGGTAAACATTTCTGTAGTGTTTTCTGACTAAAATAGTTTACCTAGTAGCTGTAGCACAGTCCAGACTCAGGGTTGCATTTCTGGGCCTGTTTGATTGTAGTGGCTGTTTGTTCTCAGCACATTTCAGGCCATTTTGGATTGGAAAGGGCCCTTCTGCACTCTAGTGAGAATTGTGCTGATTGGTCCCTGGCTGGTAAAGTTGGCTGGTCTAGGGCTTGGAGTAAGCATCTCATTGGTTCTTTTGAGATTTTTAAAAAGTTGTTTTAAGTTTCAACCTTCTGGTATTTAACTCCGGCCCTTGAGTGGGTTTCTGCTGGTTTGTTCATCGCACAGCACCACTGACTGTTGCCCAATTGTGCACCATAGCCGGGCAGATAATTTTGACATTTTCTTCCCATAGATACTGCTGTATCCCAACAGTGTAGTCCTCATCTTTAACACATTGCTGGGTAAACAGGCAGTACTAGTGAAGCTGTGTAAGCACCCCATTGTAATAATGGCCTCAAAAGTTTTTCTGCTGCCCCGCTCTACCTACTAGTGTAGCATTAAGCCTAGCATCTGAGGTATTAAAACAACTTGCCCACTAGATATTCCTACGTGTGACCCCTTTCCTACCATATTCCTATTTTTGACCATATAAATTCACCTAGCAGTTATGAACAGGCAATTTACCACAGTTTCTCCAGCCAGACTGGTTGACATGGGCCATATGGGGCAATGTAGCAACTGCCTCATGTACACAGACAACCCTCTACTTCTAGTCCACATAAACTCAACATGTGAGAGATGCAACTATATTAAAAACCTTCAATGAATGCTCGCTGATACACCAGTCAATACATCTGACACTGAGCAGGTCGTCAGCAAGCACACCTCACCATTTACACCACCCAAACCAACATCACACATACCTACATACGTGGAGGCCTTCACCACAAACTTAACTAAACACCAGAGACCTCCCAAACACATACACAAGCATGCTACACACAATACTTCCTCTGCAGGACACAATACACACAACAGCTCATGCACCAATGTCTCACCTGTCAAGCCCATAAGGATAAACACTAAACCTAAAATATTAGTCATAGGAGACTCCATCGTGAGACACACAGATGTCCCTCTCACTAGGCTGAATAAGGAGAAGGTCACGGTCAGCTGTCTGTCAGGTGCCAGGATCCACCATATCACACATGCACTCACTTCTCTCAACAGGTACTGTTATGACTCTGTCATAATCCATGTTGGTGTGAACAACTTGAGAAGTACCTCTTCTGGACTATATGAAGAGAGACATGACTGAGCTCTTGGAATATGCGTCTCAGGCAGCTATGTCCTTAGCCTTAAGCAGCATTTTACCTTCACCTAGAATGATGCCTCAATACAAACAGAAAATGATGGACTTTAATAACTGGTTTAGTTTTTGGTGTCATTCTAAGGGGATCCAGTATCTATAACCTGGGATGACATGATTGACAAACCTTATTGCTTTGTCAGAGATGGTCTTCATCTGTCATCCCTGGGATTTCAGCTACTGGCTAAGGCTCTTGCCACCCCGATAGTGCCTTTTCTAGGCAGTGTCACAAGGACACCCCCCCCCCAACATAAAAATACCAACCAAAAACAACCTCAAGGTCATGTTGCTAAATGCTAGGAGTCTTAATTTGAAACTGCATTCACTGGAAGCAATCCTCACCCTGGAGGACCCACACACTTATGCAGTCACAGAGACCTGGTTCAAGGCTGCGGAGAGCACCCCAGCCATACCAGACTACACCTCCTTCTACACGTTCAGACCAAAAACTGAAGGCAAGAAAACTAAAAGAGGCAGTGAATCAATATTCATTAAGGATAAATACACCTCCAGATTGGTTGTCGCCTCACAGTAAGACGTCCTGTTCGATTCTCAGCTAGAGCGTCTTCTGTGTGGAGACATGCGTGAATGGGCTTACCTTCATTGAAGGCTGTGCGTCAGGGCTGGCAACTCGGCATGTAAAAATCTACTGCCAATCATTGGCAGACTGGGGTTCCGCTGTGGCGACCCCTAACCGGGGAAAGCCGAAAGACACAATACCTCCAGATTGGTTAAATAGTATAATGCCCTAGAGATACTTCAGGTGCAATTAACTGTTGGGTAGGACACCTATTCAAAGCATTGCCAGCTACAGAACCCCCTCTATGAATCAGGACACACACACACTGCCTATTTTGATCAACTTGAGTCTATCATCCTAACACCATAGTTTTGGGCGAATAACTACCCAAGCATTGACTGGGTGAATTACTCGTGTTCAAACTTGCTTGCCCAAAGGTTCCTCGACTTGGTCATCTCCAATGCCCTGGACCAACTGGTTGACACCAACACCAGGGGTGCCAACATCCTGGACCTAGTGCTTACAAATTTGGGAGACCACTATAACTCCCCCACTGTGAGTTCATCCTTGGCGAGATCTGACCACAAATCAGTCTCATTTGAGGTAACCATCACACCTGACCCTCCCCTAGCAGCAACTAGACTAAAAATTTCTCCAAAGCAGATTATAACCTCTTACAGGATGGTATAAATAGCTTCACTGCACTTCTCCCCTCAGACGGAACCGGTAACTATGCCTAGCTCTACACCCCTATACAAGCAGCTGTACAACTGCAGTGACTCAGAAGTACTTGTTAGGACCAAAACAAGCTCTTCAAGGAAAAGCAAACCTGCCTGGTGGACAACCACCATTAACAGGCTTTACAATAAAAGGAAGAAACTGCTGTCCAAAAGTAAGAAGGAGCAGGCTCTAAACTGGAGACACTCCCTCCTCAGCTTAAATAAGCAAACAAGACTTCTTGTGAAGTTCTCCAAGGCAAACTACGAATCCAAGTTAGTTTCCTCAACCAAGAACAACCATACGGTATACTTTAGTTACATCCATAACCTAAAAGGTAAGGCTCAAATTTGTGCTGAACTGGTAGTTAATGGTAACACATACACTGGGCTGGTGGACATAGCTAACCTGCTAGCCAACGGGTTTGATGAAAACTTCACTCCCCCATCCCCGGCACACATACTTCATGATATCCCTACCACCTGTCCCCTACCTTGTATCTTTAAAGAGCTGGTCGTAAATGCCCTCTCCAAGGACAAAAACACAGCATCAATGGGATCTGATAACATCCCAGGTTGCGTCCTACATGGGCTCAAATAAGAATTGGCATCACCATTGGCTATTCTTTTCAATCACAGTCTAAGCACCAGCTTCATCCCAGCTGACTGGAAAACAACCACCATTATCCCCCTGCACAAAAGTGGTGCTTCTACTGACCCTGGGAAATACAGACCTATTAGCTTGACTAGCCTTATCTGCAAGGCCATGGAGAGAATCAAATAGTGGGACTACACACATCTACTGACCTCACGAGACTCAAATGTAGGGAAAGTTTTGAAACATGAGGAGAATAAATCTAAGATGACTTCCCTGCTTAATCTAGCAGAAGCATATCGGCGTCAGGCAGGAATGGAAATTGGACCAGAAGTGGACAGAAATCAGGCAGCAACTGAATGTGCCAAAACACAAAAGAAAGAATATAAGGTGAAAACCCAGATGAAAAGGCTAGAAGTGTGGAAAATGCATAAATATAGTTGCAAGTATAGAAAATTTCTGGAAGAACCTCATGTTGATCAGGAACGAATGCAGGAATGGTTAAGGAGAGGTGAATTCAAACCAACAGATGAAAGGTTAATATTGGCAGCTCAAGATAGTGGGCTACATACATGCTGGTTTACAAAGTCCATTGAACATGTGGGAGCAATAGACAAATGTAGGTTTTGTAAAAGTGAATTGGAAACAGTTGCACACCTCGTTGCTGGTTGTGACATACTAATGGCAGATGGATTGTATACTGAAAGGCACAATAATGTGGCGAGACTGTTGCACTGGGGATTAAGAAAACATTATGGTTTTGAAGTGGCTGAAAAGCAATGGAAACATGAGCCACAAAGCATCATAGAAAATGATGAAGTCACATGGGATCATCCATTATGAACAATTCAAAAGACAGATGTTAGAAGACTGGATATAGTGGTCTAAGAAAAGACAACAAGAGTAGCATTGATTACTGAAATTGCCACATCCAGTGACTACAGTGTCCTGCGCAGAGAGAGACATAAAGTTATAAAATATCAGGATCTGCTAGCAGAAATGAGAGCAATGTGGAAGAAAGATACCCAAATAGTTGCAATAGTAGTAGGAGCAATGGGTCTTATAAAAGAGTCTAAAATCTTATTTAGATTCGCTACCAATACATGTAACACCATGCAGGAGGAGTCATTACTGGGAACATTGTGGGTGATGCGAAGAGCACTTTTGGCTGACATAAAAGAGTGAAACAATACTAATTTCATGAACTTTAATCATACTTTGACTTAGGAATGGGGTACATTCCTGTCATGGTATTAGAAACCCAAAAGACTTGGAGAAATAAAACAAAAAAAAAAAAGGAGAGACCTTGTCAACAAAGATATAGGTAATCTCCAAACACTAGATCTTACCCAGTTTAGATTTGTGAAGGGGAGATCATGCTTGTTAAACCTGGTAGACTTCTTCGAGTCACAAGGGCCCTGGATGAGGGGAAATCTACCTAGACCTGGCCAAGGTGTTTGACACTGCCCCTCCCTCAGGCATCATTGACAAACTCTCCTAGGTAGACATCAACTCTTATATCATAAGGTGGATTGCAAACTGGCTCTGTGATAGAAACCATACAGTCAAAATAGGGGAACCCACCTCCAACAGCACACCCTTTTTACCAGTGGTGTTCCACAGGGATCAGTCCTGGGACCTCTACTGTTTGGAATATATTTCTCCAAAGTACAAGCTAAAACCAAGGGACTGTGGCTGACAGTTTGCTGCTGACTGCAAACTAGGTGCAGTCATAGAATCTCCAATGTCAACATCCCTTAAGAAGGGATTAAGCAAACAAATGATTGGTGCCAAAGTCATGGCCTCAAACTAAATGCAAAAAAATGTATGATCATCCCTTTCAGCAAGAGCAATGACCTGCAAATTATCACATCAATGGCAATACCCTAAGTACACACTCAGTGGTGAGAGATCTGGGCACTCAGGTTGACAGCAACCTTGTCTTTGATCACCATGTCTTCAAAGTGGTAAGAAGGGCATTCTGTATGGTTCACCTCATAAGTAAGGGCACTGACTCAAGAAAAATTGAAATTATCACCTCCCTGTACTGTTCACTCATTAGGCCAATAATGGAGTACAACACCTCTTTTGGCATGTACCTTTCAAAACACATGCAACAACTGGAAAGACCACAAAGGTTCCTCACAAAGAAAATTCAATGACTTCACCACCTATCCTTTGGGAACTGGCTGAAATCACTGCCACTGTCACTTTATTCTGTTTCATGCAGACTACTCAGAGGTGATCTCTGCCTTGCATATAAGGCAATCTCTAACCCTGCTTTATTGGAAATGCTGCAAATCCCCAAGTCAAATGGTACATGGGTTAGTCGCTCTAAAGACATAAACCTGGGATGTGCCATCAATAGAACCTGCTGGAGGGACAGATTTCTCTCCCAGAGGTAACCACACCTTTGGAATAGACTCCCACTTCACAAACAGACCACCTCACTGGCCCGCTTCAAACACAGTTTGGACAACTGGATGGGTAACCATAAATTCACCCTGGGGGGGTCCACCTGTGTCCCTCTTGGACAGGGGCAGTAGGTGTTGATCATGGCAACAAGGGTAAAATTTGGCTATGCTTGTAAGGGCCCTCAGGCCTTTAGCCTAGTAACTTCCTATGATCATATGATGCAGACATAACACAGTACCCTGTGGAGAAATCCACATATCTGATTGAGGGTGGTTATAATTCACAGCTTATACTAAACATGTAGATGTGAGAAGACTGCAGCAAAAAGGTGTTATGAGACATCAATTAAACGGCTTGTGAATTTCAGGAACCACCCTCATCTAGTTCGGGGAATAAGCTGGGGTTCAAAAATTCAAAACTCTAGTACAGTTATGGCTAAACTCACTAAACTAGGTATAAATCCCTATGTCACAAGATGGGTTGCCAATTGCCTCACTGACATAACGCACACTGTAAAAGTTGCAGACTCCAAATCTGACTTCAAACTAGTGACAAGTGGAGAATCACAGGGTTCAGTCCTGGGACCTCTCCTGTTTGGCATCTACTTCTCTGAAGTACAGGCTAACACAGAAGGTCTTTGGCTAACGAAGTTTGCAGATGACTGCAAACTAGGAGCCATAGCTGAGTCCCCAAATTATGTGGGCATCCTAGAGAAGGGCCTCACCGAGACAGATGCCTGGTATCAGAGGCATGGCCTCAAGCTCAGTGCCAAAAAGTGCACTGTCATCCCCTTTGGTAAAAACTCTGTACCCATGAACTACCACATAGGTGGCAGTCTACTTAATGCCGAATGTGTGATAAGAGGCCTGGGGACCCAGGGGGACAGTAGTCTCTCCTTTGATAATCACATCGCCACAGTGATCAGTAAATCCTTATACATGGCATACCTCATCACAAAAGGGTTCTCATCTAGGAAAAAAGAGGTCATTGTTCCCCTCTACTCAACACTCATTAGACCCATTATAGAGTAAGACACCCCTTTTGGTATGTACCTCACAAGACATCTGCAACAGCTGGAAGGCCACAGAAATACCTCACAAAGAGGATTACTGGCCTCAAACAGATGCCCTACACTGATCGTCTCAAAAAACTCCAGCTTTACTCCGTAGCATATCGCCTACTCCGAGGTGATCTCTGCCTAACATATAAAGCTATGTCAGACCCAGATCTGTTGGACATGCTACTCCTAAAAAAATCCCAATCCCTCTGAGCTACACACTCTAGGGACCTAAACCTTGTCACCACAATAAACAGGACATGCTGGAGGGATATATTCCTGTCCCAGAGACTTCCCATACTCTGGAACAAGCTACCCATCTATGTCAAGCAAAGTTCCTCATTAGCACTCTTCAAGAAAAATCTTGATAAGTGGATGGGAAATAGGAAATACACCCCAGGGATCACTTCTGTGGCTCTGCTTGACAGGGGCACAGGAAAATAACTTTCTTGGGTGGCGTAAGCCAGGGAACCTTTTTGGCTAGGCTTACTTAGGCACTTGGGCAAATAGCCTAGTAACTACCTATGAACCTAAATGAAGTATTAACAAAAAGGAACAAGAAATAATAGGGAAAATGCTTTAGAATGGGAACATCCTGAGATGAATGTTTACTGCCAAAACTATAAGCAGACTGGATGTGGCCTACTGTCCCATTCAGCCACCAGAACATTAAACTATGTAATATGATGGATACCGCGGATGACTGAGGAGGGCTGGCAGGGACTGCAGAAACCTAAGATATGAACACGAGAGTAACCGCTATGGTTTACTCTAATGGAAATCACAATAATTAACCTGGTAAGAGAGCACATCCTGTGATGGTGGTTAGAGCCCATAATCAGTCATAACAGATGTTAAAATTCATCTAGGCAGGTAGGCAGAACAGTGTTTCTATCAGAGAGCACAGAGGGAAGGTATAATCAGCAAAAATGTAAACAAAAAACATTCTTTTGTTTGTATGACTGGCCAGTCCGTACTCAAACTATTGGGTGACATTCATACAGAGTTGCTTAAAAGTGCAAATCACAGTGTTCAGATAAGCAGAGTTGCACTATTCGGCAAATTAACAATTTAAACATGCAAGCACTCCATGCTGCTGACACTCATTAAAATACCATTTGTATATCTATGAATTTCAAGAGAACAACTGTGAGCCCGCATCCTGTACTAGCAGCTACAGCTTACTAACTGATGCTGTGACATACGACTAGGACTGAAGCCATGACTTCATGGAGGAAGTGGTTCGTGAGATTGTGTTGTTTGCACCATACACACAAACACTGCCACTTGCTCTATTATTCACACATCTACACTTACTACAAAACGATGGCATTTGATAGCTCTTGTGGCAGATATCAGACTGTTATATGCCTGACAGCTGTAAGATGGAAGCTGTGACATTCAGCTTTACATTTTATCACACAAGACAGCTACACAGGCACTGAACCTGTCTTGTATTTCTCTGACTGCAAATATGACTTTGGTGAGGTACCCTACTGGAGTTGTTAGTGTTCAGCTGCCATCTGTGGGTAGAAATGTACTATGCATATATATGTACACAATTACACACATGCACAGCAAAACAGTACTTAACCATACTGGCTTTAAAAGCCATGTACACTTAAACATTTGTACTGCTGTTCAGTGTGGATCTTGTATGGTACAGACATCTATTAATCCCGGTACTATGCAAGGATTCTTGCAGACTAATGCTCCTGGAAACATACTGGCTTTAAAAAAAAGCCATGCCCAGGGAGTACTGCAATTACATACATCTTAAATCGCCAATGACTAATGGTGTAACTCTTCACTACTATACAGTCTGAAGTTCATATACCCGAGAATCCCTTGGCTAGAACAGCCGTTTATGGATTCCAGCCAGTGTGTCCACTTATGAATACCATATCTCAAGCAGGGCAAAGAATAAAACAGGTAATCATGATAGTAAAAGCAATGTTGCAAAGTATGGACCAGAATACCTAAAAAGAATATGAGACCTGCTGTTGAGATTGTAAACACAAGCTCCTAATATATACAAACAGCTTGTGCTGTGATCCTTTTGATGCTACATACCCTGTAATGGCTGCAACTCTTACACTAAGTTATCAGTTTTACAAAACGGTCAAAGCTCTTTATGAGGTACATAAAAAGTACAAATCTTACATGTACTTTTGCTGATGCATTTTACGTAACCACAGTAAAATATCTTGCAAGCGTTTTACAAACTACTGCAAGTTACTCCATACATAAGGAAAGGAGGAAAATTAAATACTATATACAGCTCCAAGGAAGCTCATGGGCATAAGAAGTTAGCATGTTCGCACCGCAAAAAAAGTGCTGAAAAAAAGGCATGGCAGACTAGATTGAACATCAATATCAAAACAGTTTTATTCAGATCCTTAAAAGCATGTTTCATCACCAACAATGAAACAAAAGGATGAAAGTTAAAATACACAAAGAATAAGGAGAAAAAAGAACATACAAGAAAACATTTCTGAGATTAACTACAATTTCAGTCGCTAGAGAAAAAAGAAAAATCTAATACCTAAAAACATAACTGAATCTAGTCTATTGCAAAATTATTTGCTGTGGTATTTTCCAAATTGAAAGAATGAGCCGCCATCAGTCAGTAAAGCCCGTCATTGTAACTGGGTTGGCAAAAATGTTATAAAACAAATTTTCACCCTATCATACATCAAGTACAGAAAAATAACAATAGTGATTGGCTGAATTTCGATTTAATGAAAAACTGGAATAAATTTTCAGTTGCAATGCTTTTTTTTCTTTGCTAAGGATAAGTTCCTACCTGAACAGCATATGGACGGCTACATTCTCACCCCCAAACTAAATAATTGTCCCAATTTTAAAATGGCATAATCTTAAAGGAAAAACAAGTCTCATAAGTCACTTTTGTTTACTTGTGCTTCAACTCTCATATTTTGATTTGAATACAGTAAGACATGTCTATCTATTCACAGGTTCAAAACATGCAATACAGCTTATGTTGCATTCAATTATGTTGCAAATTTGGCGTACATGTCTCAGTGTTACAAGAATTTGCTGAAGGGCAACACCAGGAAGCAAAGCAATATATTACTTAAAACAAACTGTAAAATGGGCATAAAAGTACAGCCTATGATTAATATATCAGTCACCTGTTCAACAAATGTCCAATATTATTCTTATTCAGCACTGATTTCAGTAACCAAGTATTAAAAAAGTAGCTTTGTTTTCTCTTTTTACTGTGCTAATATCTTTTTATAGAGTAGTTATTTATGCTGTTTACAGAAACCCTCTACAATTTAGTATCCTTTTTTAGCTATTTTGCCAATACTTCCCACCTTAGCATTCTTCCCAGAATACACCCTTTAGCAACTAAGCCTAGAAAAACACAATCTTTAGCAACTAAACTTTTGACAATTTGCACTTATCCTACAAATTTATATGTGAAATACATTATATGTATACATACACACATTGATATATATATATATATATATTATATATATATATATATATATATATATATATATATATATATCAATCACATACACACACACACACACACACACACACACACACACACTGGATATAGAAAGTGTACACCCCCTGTTAAAATGTCACGTTTTTGTAATAATAAAAAATGAGACCACAATAAATAATTTCAAAACTTTTCCCTCTGTAGAATTCAAATGAAAAACAAACAAGTCTGTTAGGGGAAAAATATATAAAATAAAAAACATACAATAAGCTGGTTGCATAGGTGTGCACACACTTAAACTAATACTTTGTTGAAGCACCTTTTGATTTAATTACAGCATTCAGTCTTCTTGTGTAGGAGTCTATCAGTATGGCACATCTTGATTTGGCAAAATTTGCCCACTCTTCCTTGCAAAAGCGCTCCAAATCTGTCAGATTGCGAGGGCATCTCTTGTGCACAGCCCTCTTCAGGTCACCCCACAGATTTTCTATTAGATTTAGGTATGGGCTCTGGCTGGGCCATTCCAAAACTTTAGTTTTCTTCTGGCAAAGCCATTTTTTTGTTGTTGTCCTCATATGCAGCCTTCCTAGTTCCATAAAGTTTATTTTATGGCATTTTAAATTCTTTGTTTGATTTTTCATTCAGCTTCAATTTTCAGCTTGCAGGTATTTTACCTTCTCACACCTTTATGTTATAACAATTATGTTTGTACATAATTCAACCATTTTGACTCAACATGCATCAGTTTTAAAAACATTTTAGCCATTCATTCATTAACTGATTCAGTCATGGACTACCAGCTTAATGCAATACAGGGTTCATGGAGAGGCTGGAGGTCCAGAGCCTGTCCTGGCATTCAGAGAGTATTGGGCAGTGATAGCAAACCTTCTGTGTTCGGAGTGTCAAAAATTTGGAAAATGCCTAACTTGTCTCTGCTGGCATGTCACCCCCCCCCAAACAAAATAAAATAAAACAAATATATAAATAAAACACCACAACTCTCAATACATCAGGGATAAATCTCAACAGAATCAGGGACAAACTAGAAATAAGAGACATGGACAGTTTTAAACTACTAGTACTATTAATATGAGACACTGACAGAAAAAAATGTGAATTAATATACATTTTGTGAAGTAAATTAAGTCTATAAATCTAATGTTTGGCATTATTAAGTGCAAAAAGTCACCAGTTTTAGGCAGGATTAAGAGGGACAGCTGAGAGGAATGTAAAACAGCGCACACTTAGAAATGTAGACAACTTCCCTTTGCAGAAGTGTAACCACGATGAGAAAACAATGCCAGCACTGCCCTTTGCACACTCTGTTGAGACAGTACATCGAAATAGTCTTTGAGGGTAATAACTTCCTTACCTCTGCAGCAGTGTTGTTAAACTGGCTCCTGGCACAAAATAATTCAATCCACTTCACATGAGCAATGAATGCAAAAGCAGTTTCTTTGGTAACTTGGGTGTTGGCGAATGCTGGAGTGTCACCTTTGACACACTTGTCATAAGTTTGCCATGACTGGTATACGGCATAGAACTCATCCTGAGCAGGTGTTAAATCCACTGCAGGAAACATGCACCACCTACTAACAGTTTAGAGTATTACCGGTGCACTGAAGAATGTGTCAGGAGACCACAATTCTCAATACTGACTGCTAACAACCTCAAGATAGATTGTACTTTATGTGTCATTGTACTGCATGTTTGTAAAGTGGTTATCATTAAACACTTAGAAATGAAACTGACATTGGATCATAATGTGCTGTATAACAGCATTTGCCTACAAGAAAAATCAATGAAGTTATCATTCAGAAAAAGAACAAACATTTCTAAATTCAACAGTTTTATGCTAGGGCAAAGCTTTCCGAAAAACTCTCATGCAGAGGGAGATCCTTAGCACTCCCCTACTTAATTAGAACCAAAACAGCGTTGTCACATCTTGGGATAAAACTGCAGCTTCCAAAGATGGGACAATTTTGTCAAATGTCACTTTTTTCAGTTTGCAATGGAGGGAATGGTATTTGGAGGTAATCTGTCTATCCAAGATTTTCTGGGCTGACCCCAGTAAGGTCTGGAAAGTACTATTCCTACATTCTGTATAATTCACAATGTCTGCACAAGAACGTCTGGAGAATTTAATGTAAAACAGTAGAACAGGCATGTTTATAGAAAACCAGATGTCAGTGCAAAAGACAATGCCAGAGAAAGGCAGGATGACAAACACAGCAAGCTGACAGACACCAGAATGAAAAAAACACCAACTTAACACAGTTCTGTGGGATGACCTCCAGACTACTTAACTCACTTTTTCACTTACCACTCTTCTTGCACGGTTTTCTTCAGTGACTGGCATCAGGTTTTCAGTTTTGTGAGATGGACCTGCAAGTTTTAGAAAACTCTCTGTAAGGGTGTTCATTGCCTTCCACACAGAACAGTTTTCCTTTCAATTCATGGCTAGATCAGTAACTGCATCTACCTTAAATGGTGACAAGATTTACAGGAGAGGAAATGGGAATAAAGATAAAGTTTGCAGTCTGAGTAGATACCAAATATACTAGAAAACAAAGTAATGTGGAGTTTATTTTTCAGGAGTAACTTTTGACATAACAATGAGATTCTCTGTGTGGAATTAATGTTTTGAATGTTCAACTTAAGTGCAGATGTCAGTCACACAAACTGAGAAAGGAATGGATTTAGTATAGACATATGCACAACTGAAGGGGGGCAGTGAAATGCGAGACAAATTCAGCATGGGATTTTATTTCCAAGGTAGTGTGTGAAGCTGGATCAGATAAGGAAATGCAGACTGCGACAACTCTTTAGAATGATGTGGAAAGCTGAATAATATCAATGGTCTTGATAAGAAAATAATTCCCAGAGCATTCGGAATTTTTTTTAACCTGCACCCCCCCCCACCCCCACCCCACAGTGAATGCTGGGTGGCATGGACTAGACCAGATTGCCTTCCCACTGTTGGCACACACACTGCTCTCAGCTCGTCCTCAGGGTCTGCTGTGTGATGCTGCCATAAGGATCATGCCTACCAACATTGTAGCCTCTGATCTATGCATTTGCAAAATGGTAGTACATGCTCTATAGGCCCATGTTTCACAACTGCAACACCCAGTGCTCTTGCTAGGTATCACCCAAGTGGTAAGCCAGAGCAGCTTCCCTCCCCCTACAGCTGAGTAAACCTGCAGCAGCCACTCACTCACATCCTCTGTGGAGAGCTTCAACAGGTATCCAGCATCTCGAGTTGCCAGCATACATAACATTCAGCATCTTGATACAGAGGTAACTATCTCAGTAAGAAATAATGTTGAAATAGTGGTGCTGTGTCCCCTTATAAACCATGCTTAGAAATGGGAAGCCATGCACATGTAAGACCCTGGAAAGCTGCTGTTTTTTTCCAGTACCTGTTTTAAGGCAGGTAACATCATTATGGATCTGCAATCTGACAGAATTCCATTGCTGTATGGAATTTTTCAAGATGTGGAAACAGTGAAATGGGGATGGGCAGACAGTATGTGAACATGCCTTTCATCATTCTTTCCTTGCACTAGTGAAAGGATGACGGAATTGTTTAAGGAGTGCAATTTCCTGATCAGTGAAAAGGTCTATTTCAAGGTGACTCTAGTAAAAGAAAGCCCTTTTATCTTCAAGATGAATTCAGATGTCCAGAGCAGCACCTGCACGATAGTTAATTGTATTGTAACAGAAAGTATACTGCTGTACCAGACTTGTCAATGCAGTATCCATTTCAGACCTAAAGCACTTTCTTACTCCGAAAATAGACAATTTTATCCTGTCTTTGTAGGTTCCAGACTTCTGGCTACCACTCCAATCTATTCACAAGTGATTCTTGATGAAACTAAGCTTCCACAGGCTAAAGAATATAAAGGATGCCCTTGGATCCAACATGACAAACCCTCTCTTCCAAGTGCTTTAGGAACCTTGAGCTGTAAACTTTCTCAAGTAAAGTCTTCATCAATTTAATGTCATCTATAATTAGGATATATTTCAGAGCTGGAGGGAAAAAGAGTAATGAGCAGTCCATGCTTTGATAATGTGCCCTCCAACATTGGGATGCTTGTAACAGTAGGAAATTAGACAGGTTATGGTGGCTGTACAGACAATGAGAATGTTGAGTTTAGTGCAGAACCTTCATGTGCAGATAGGTATGTGGGATACTGAAGCTACACGTTGTTAAAAGTTTTAGGAAATGGAAAAGCATACTCACCTAAACCCTATACTTACAGTACATCCAATATACAAAGAAGGTCAGTTCTAGGGCCATGTTCTGTGAAATACAGGCTTTGTAGCAACCAGGAGGTCAAGACAACTCATGGCAATTAAATGGTCTGGAAATGGACCTTGAATGATTTCTCCTATTTGACTCTAAAAACTGAATCTAAGACAGAGCCAAAAATAATCAAACATTAAAGAGAGTTATGTATTTCAGAACCAATTACTCAAATAACAAAACCCTGCACTGCAGCCCAACTGCCAGGATGGAGAGAAGGTTGGTGAACACGGTACGTGGATGACAAGTTGAAAGGGTAGAATCAGTACTGAAAGAGCTGTCTCCTTAATAACAAACTGCAGGACTCTCATCTTTCTGCAAGACCTTGATGTGCAAAAGCAGGCATTTTCCACAATGAACACACAAAGCAATCCTGCAGTAACATGCAGATGATAGCTTGAACAGTCACCATTTGAATCTTTAGGTACTTTACATGTTGGCTGAGGGAACTTGGAAGTATACTTAACCTGATTTGATTGGTTTGGTTTTCAGAAGGAGTAAAGGTAGTTAGGAAGTGATCTCCAAAACTTACTCTTCTAAAAGCATTTGCTTAGTGGATCTGCCCTGTAGATAACAATAAATATGCACCTTCATTTCTATAGAGAACACTTGGTCCCTTAGTAGTAGATAATTTGAAGTAGGAGGAGAAAAACATATGCTAGAGACTGTGCACAACTTATGGATGAGCAATACCCAATGCTCTTTGCTAATGGTTTCTGTTGCTTTTCAGAGACTGAATGGCTTGTGTCCTACTCTGCCAATGAAGGAGCCTACACATATTCTCACAATTACTGGGAAAGGTAAGAGGACAGCTATGACAGCCTGATTGGATGATGCAATAGGAGGACCACATGAGGAAGAGAAGCCTGGAGTCAGTCTTAAGCTGAGAGCAGCCTTTTAGATAAAATTCTGCACCTGTCACAGTCCTGTTGTAAAAACAAACAGTTTCACTATCACTTGTTGCTTGAAACTCTCTACAAGTACTCTGCCTAAAAAGCACCAGATCGCTACTGAAAGAATCCCTCAAAACAATCTACCTTACCTTCTCATGAAAAGGGGGCATCAAGAGCCAAGCCATGTCACACCTGTAAGGCCCTTCGGATGCTACTCTAGAAGTAGTATTAGTGGCATCAGAATTAAAACAGTGGCCAAGTGGAAATCTAATTTCAATGCCACGAGAAGGCTTACTCAGACCATAAAGTTAATGGAAAGAGGCTTAATCTTCTTAAAAGTTTGAGGCACCAGAGAGACTGGGAATTAGCTTACAAATGTGAAGTAACAGACAAGCACTATGATGCTGTCTGGGCATGTGCTGTAGCTACATCTGACCCTCAAAAACGATATCTTACTGAGGAAGGCAAATCAGACTCTTAGATTAAAGCTATAGAACAGAAGTAATGACAATGATTCAGTGTTCTTTAAAAAACTGAAATTGCAGTTTTCGTGATATTACATCTGTGAAGTTTAGCCATTTTTTCTCCGTCTATTTCTGCCCCCCTGTCCAGTCAGTGCTGATGTCTGCCCACATATCTGTGAACTCATTCATTTTTCTCAATGTCCCTTATCCAAGCGATTGGTTTGAAGTTAATCTATCTTGACCATGCATTTGGACCCTTCCTTTCCAGGGAGAGAGTAACATCACATTCCATATTCCTTAAAACAGCCAGGTCCTCCTTTCTGTATACATTTTGTCTGTCCAAGGGGGGTTGGCTGAACCATGCTGTAAACCTGCAGGTGGGGCCCTCCTCTCCTCCTCTATGAAAAAAATGACATTCTAATATATGCTTTCTAAGACAGCCACTTACACCTGTAACCCACCAGAAAAAAAAAGAGAGAGATACAAGATCAAGTATGTGGCTCCAGCATTTTAATCACAGCAATTGTGATACTGAAATCATTACCTACATCCTCTCAATTATGCCCCTTCAGTAGGCAGCCTGCCCTGCAATCAGGAAGACACACCCTAGTCTTCACCAGAGCACATATGATTTTTGCCAGTAATTTCCAGTCAATACCTTGATTGCATTTTTGCGTTTTTTAATGCATAAGAAATAAATATATTCAGCACTGGTGTAGGACACTTGCCAAGCGTGCATTCTCTTCTGATCATGTTTTCATGGATAGGATATAAAGGCACAGACAATGTTTTGAGCACTACCCAGTTTAGGAACACGACAGCTGCAGCTCTGCTGTTTTCAGATTATATTAGCCTCTTTTACTTGAGTGACTGTGATCTCTGGCATTCACTGGAGTGGTTCAATGGTGAGTATGAAAGGTTGGGATAAAAATCTGTATTGCCAATTAAGAGATAATGGTTCTTTGCCAGAAGACAGTGGATTGCTGTTGAGAGGTGAGGGTGGGCAAATACCTCATCTGGAGATATTTTATGTATTCTGGAGTCCTGTACACAAGTGAGGGGACAAGGAATCCGTGGATGGGTGCAGCCGCTGCAGGCATTATATGAGAATCCAACAGTGAAAGGAGGAGCAGAGTCTTATGACAAAGCTCTCAACTTATTTACAAGTCTATGTCACTGTCTTCATCTATCGTCATGAACTTTGGGTAGTGACAAAAAGGATGACATCATGGATACAAACAGCAGAAGTGAGATTCCTTTGCAGGGTTGCTGGGTTCACATCTCCATGACAATGTGAAGAGTATAGCAATTCTGGAGGACCACAGACTACAGCCATTGCTTGTCAGGACTGAGAGGTGCCAGTTGAGATGGTTTGAGTATCTAGTGTAGATGCCTTTTGTGAGCTGTACCATGTACAACTCACTGGAAAGAAAATGCAGCACAAACCAGGGCACACTGGAGAGATTACAGCTCTCAAATGGCCGGGAGACTGCTTTCAGTCTTGCCCAACTTACCACCACCATTACCTTGACAACAGAGCAAAGTAAAGCTTAAGAGCCAAATCATGACATCCACTTCAAGAACATATAATTACCCAACTATAATCACAGACACATGCTTATCCTGGGGGGATGGGATCTGTCTGCCAGTCACATTTCTGGTTTGGGGGGGGGTGCCCTCCTGGTTAATGGTTAGTCTTGTCCATCAAAAAAAGGCAACAAAGATCATGACCAAGGTGATATGGATGATGATGCTTACGTCCATCATAGGTCTGCCCAGTTATGGAAACTCTTCCATGAATAATATCCCCTAAGCCGCATGTCTTGAGGAGGTGACAGCGTTAGAAGCTGCAGGCTGAACAGAGCTCATTTTCCCCAAAGAGGGAGAGCCACCTGCATGGCTGACTGGAAGGAATGAATGGCTTTATGGAGACCAGTTGAATGCTAGGGTGACAGAAATTTAAAGAGGGCCAAAAAAAAAGCAAACTGATGCCATTATATGTAGTAAATGTAAGAAGAAATACAAGTGATAGTAAATGGGTGCAATCTTGTTTCTGAAAGCTGTAGTAATATAAGTGGCCAGGAAACCAAGTCAACAATGAGAACTATGGAAAAGTATGTAAGAGCAATAGTTCTACATGGTATCAGGGTGCTGCTCTCCTAAAAGTGTGTGTGTGGGGTCTTTGTGACCTGCCAGACCTGCTGTGAAGATAACTAATGACAGCATCTGTAAGTTTCCTGGAACACAGTAATATGCGGGCTTTATTTTTAAATAAAGTACTAGGTACAGTGTAGTATACCACATTCTCTTGCAATAACATTTAATTTAACATTTGTTTACCGGGAAAGTCGGACTTGGAACAAAGCCAATTTTCAGCAGAGACCCGGGGAGTAATGCTCCAGACGCATGTCTTTGTGATGTGGCAGGAAACCAGAGCACCCAGAGGAAACCCACACGAATGCATGGAGGGCTGAGGGATAAACCAAGTTCATATTTAGTTCAAATTTAAGAAAGGGATGAGTATGAAGCAAGTCCTCGAGTGCAGTTATAATAAGGAGGTTAAACATAGCAATAGCAATGTTATTAAGTCTAAATGTAGCAAATGTAAATTTTCCAAGTACATACAAAAAAGGACCTATATAACCATTTCCACTGGGTTATACGGTTTGAAGGGAGATTTAATTGCTCTACTGAAGAGATTATTTATATAGCAAAATGCTCCACATGTAAAGCATGCTATATAGCCAAAAGTGACAGAGGGCCAAAACAAAAGGATATACCAATATCTTGTGCTATAAAAAAGAATTATAACACTAATGCCTTTTATAGGCATTCTGTTGCTATGACAAAAAAAAAAACACTTTTTTGTTCTAGAAAAAGTCTGCACGTAGCCTAAGAGGTGGTGAATAGGAATAAAATGCAGAGAGCTTATTTGGTAGCCACGGTTGAATACTACCAAGTATCCAGGGTTTTACAACCATATACAGCATGTTAAAAATGAGAACTACAGAATTCTTAAGTTAATTCAAGGGCACTGAATATAAGAACAAATATTAAATAAATGTTTTTAAAAAACTGTTTATACATTAAATAAACTTTTTAGTATATACATTGAAGTAGTGGTACTGTTACTTTAAAAGCATGTTAATTATAAGTCACATGACACATGTTGCTCTCGTATAACTGACAGAACATGAAGGTTGGTTTATACTGAAGAAGTCCGGGCATATAATGTAAGAATGAAAATGCTTACATTTTTTTCACTGAGTGAGTAACCTGTGGTGTGGTTTTACTGGTGACTGTGAACTGTCTCTTGGTCATTTTTATAAAATGAACTAATGAGTTGTTAAACATACTATGAAGCTGTCATTTTTTAAGATCCAGGCCAAAATCATTATTGTCCTACTTGAAAAATGGATATTTTGCCTTCTTTAGTACCAAAATCACTTTTGGAACAAGACGTGCATTACTTTTATGTTTGAGTGGAATGGTCCTGAAGAGTACATTTAGCATTTTTCAGTAGAAGTAGTGAAAATCACCATGCTATAATGCCTGTACTTAAAAGAGCAAATGTAGACTAATATTCTATGCAAGTTTCAGTAATTTGCAAAAAAAAAAAAAAAAAAAAAAAAACTTGAAATGCGAATGGTACTGACCACCTTGTAAAGTGAAATCTTTCATTTTTTATCCCAGCGAGCTTTTTTTTTTTCACAATCAGAAAGATTTCAGATTTGTGCAAAGACACTGACTTTTAAACTTTTACTCATGTGTTAGTATTACAAAAATTAACAGAAAACAGTTTTGATCAGTATCACCATAATTAAAAGCACGTGATAAGCATAACATGGTAATTTCAGCTGTTTTCAATATTTTAACCTGAAACTTAGAATATCAACAAAAATGTAACGGTTATCACATTTATAGGCTAGACTCATGGGGTAAGCTGTAGTGTGCCAAGGCTGTAACCATGTTTGCTGGGACTTGAAGTAAAGGTCACAGTTCTGTACTTTGTAACTCTACATCTGAGGGGGTCCCAATTTTCTATTTGTCGAATCATAGTCAGTTTTGCTCCATATAATGTAATCAGAGATAAAGCATAGTCAAATGTTTTTTTTTTTAATGCCATGCAAAAAAGTAATGGGGGCTGAATAATCTTAAGATAAAAATACAAGATGTTGGTTAAAGCACCTCTGACATAAAAGCGCATTGATCTGACAGCACTATACTTTGCTCCAAAACATCAGGAAATTGAGTTCTAATTAGGTTCCTCTTCTTTGCAGATGATAAAGCTTAACAAATGTGTAGGAACAATACAAACTGATGAACGCCAAAGTTCTCACTAATTCTGTAATATAAAACTCAGTCATCAAAGAGTATCATGAAAAGATAATTATACATACACATACTTTTGAGGAAGTTGTAGCATATGTATCTGCGGAACATTTTAGCTTTAAAGTACAACATTAAGGATACACAGGAAAGGCAACAAATATGTGTATATGTGGTTAGTGGTATATATGCATATTATGTAGGTCACAGTTTACTTGTGGTGTGTAGATGGAGTGGCACACTATAAAAGTGTTTTTAATTTTTCTAGATGTGCTCTTGTAATGCTTTGTGTTACAACTTTAAGTGGGCCACTGAATCCTCGTCAGTTCATACGTAGGTACTAGGCTATTGGCCCTGGGGCCTATATAAGCCTAGCCAAAAAGGTTCCCTGGCTTTCGCCACCCAACAAAATTATTTTCCTGTGCCCCTGTCAAGCAGTGCCACAGAAGTGATCCCTGGGGTGAATTTTCTATTTCCCATCCAGTTGTCAAGATTTTTCTTAAAGAGGGCCAATGAGGAGCTTTGCTTGACATGAATGGGTAGTTTGTTCCAGAGTATGGTAAGTCTCAGGGATAGGACTCTATCCCTTCAGCATGTTCTGTTTATTGTGGTGACAAGGTTTAGGTCCCTGGAGCATGTATTGTATTGTAGTATATCATGGATGATTAATGCTACAAGAAACTGAGTTTCATCTTAAAGTCCAGGGTTTGAATCTTTCCATTTCTACTTTCATGCTGTAAACTTATGAGAAAATCATTTAAACAGAAAGTGCTTCTGGGCAAACCTAGCATGGGGACCCAAGTTGATAGCAATCTCTCATTTGACAACCACGTGGCCAAAGTGGTTAGAAAAACATTTTATATAGCCCACCTATTCATGAAGGGATTCACATCTAGATCAGGGGAGGTCATCGTGCCTCTTTACTCATCCCTCATCAGGCCCATAATTGAGTACAATGCCCCTTTTGGGATGTACCTTACCAGACACCTGCAGCAACTGGAAAGACCCCAAAAGTACCTCACCAAGAGGATCAAAGGGCTCAAACAGATGCCATATGCTGCCCGGTTAAAGAAACTCCAGCTCTACTCAGTGGCATACCGCCTGTTCTGTGGAGATCTGTGCCTGACGTATAAAGCCATGTCCAACCCGGAATTAATGGACATGCTGCACCTCAGAAAATCCAAATCCCATCGAGCTACGCGCTCGAGAGACTTGAACCTCAGCACTGAAATAAATAGGACATGCTGGAGGGACAGATTCATAACCCAGAGGCTCCCTTCACTCTGGAATAAAATCCCAGTCCAGGTTAGGCAGAATCCCTCATTGACTCTCTTCAAGAGGACTCTTGATGAGTGGATGGGAGATCGTAGGTTTACCCCGGGTATCACTTCTGTGTCACTGTTAGATAGAGGCACAGTATACTAACCTCGAAAAAGGGCATAGCAAAATAAATTTAAAATGGGTGGCGAAAGCCAAACACATTCTGGCTAGGCTTATAAATGCCCTAGGGCAGATAGCCTAGTATGAACCTATGAACCTATGAACAAGAAAATAATAATAATTTGTCCCTCTCTATTTAAACCCTAAATCCAAAGCTCTGAAACAGTAACATCAAAATGCTCCTAACAAAATTTCCTAGTCCTGTTTTTCAAACAGAAATCCATCTTGCCTATAAAAAATTGTAGCCAGCAGTAATGTACATTTGTGCAACATAAAAGGCATACTACATATGAAAACCTGATGGGAGTTAGGACGGCAAAGTGTCACTGACCCACTGCTAGCTTCATGATGCACAGGGACGAAGCACTGACCATGACCCAGATGGCAGCCTGTGCCATTCCTCTGAACATCTTAAGCATTAAACATCATAGAAGGGATAGGAAAGAGGAGCATATTATTTTTTTTAACAGAAAGTCTTTATATGTTGACAACTATATAGTTAGTGATGCTGAATGTTTCTATAGGCTTAGTTTATGTTTTCAACAAAGTATATATTCATAAACAGGTCAGACTTTACATGAAAATCATAACTAAGAGGAGATATGCTAAATATGAGGGTCAAAACCATAGTGCTGTGCCTAAATCACAGCAGCTGAGATGTACGGCCTATGCATTGGTGGCGATAGCTGGGAAGTGTCTAAGCATACAATGCTGGCTTCTCCACCTTAGTGGAAGAAGGCTGGGATATACATTCCTAATTTTATATAATTTCTATATTTATATCTGTATATATATATATATATATATATATATATATATATATATATATTATATATATATATATATATATACACACTTATATTTTATGTATATATATATATATATATATATATATATATATATATATATATACACACATACGCGTGCGCGCGCACACACACACACACACACACACACACACACACACACATATATATATATATATATTTATATATATATACATACATATATATGCGCGTGAATTATTGGTACATATACAAACCCACTAGCAGAGTATCTTGAGTGTATAGAAGCATTCAGTACACATAACATATATCACCGACTTGTGGCTTTGTCACCTATTATGAAACTTGGCCCAAACACTTCCAGCAGACCCCCAACACATACACTAAATACGCATGTGTGTTTACATATACATATGCACACACACATAAAAAGCTGCATGCCAGGGATGCACAGACACCTATGGAAATATCAGAAATGCCCCCTCACACTGCAGTCTGACCTCATGAATGTGAAGTGACAAGATCACATAAAAGGTTTGCATTTTATTTATGCAATGTATTCCAGTGGCATTTATATGCTGTTTTTCTGTCAGCAGGCATTTGTTGATTTGATGGCATCTACACAGCTGGCAGCCTTGGCTGCAGACAGTTCTGCCCCTGCTGCTATCACACTGCTCATGATCTCTATGAATGAATGGATATACAGCACATCACTGTTTGTGGTTTACTGCCACAGAATGACTCAAGAGATTTATAATGGGGAAATGTCACAGTAAGTAATTATTGTCATGTCACACTGGAAGTACTGACATCTCACACCACTTGGCTAAAAGCAGTGATATTTTATTATAGAAGGAGGCTTAGTTCATTTTTGTATATGATACTGGGCCTTAATAATGAATTGCTTATGAAATATTTCATTTAATTGTATTAATAATTTTAGGGAAGATTCCTGGAAATGGGGTTACTGTACTCATGAAGGAACTTGTTTATTATTCTGGGAATAATTTTTGGGAAGATTCTTGGAAATGGGGTTACTGTATTCATGAAGGAATTTGTTTATTATTCTGGGAACATTTATGGATTTATATTCTGCTGTAATTATATAATGCATCTTTACGTAAATGTATTTGTATGTATATTTATTGGTATGTTTCACTGAGTATTTAAAATACTTATAAATACTTTTAAGTACTATAAATACCTATTTTTGAGATGTTTGTTTATGAGGAAAACAGTGCTTATATCTTTAAGTTTTATGAGTTCAGCATTTGAATAGACTAATTGTTTGATTAAATTAATACCAATCTAATTTAATTAGTGGATTATATTTATAGGTTTGTTCTACTGGTTTTGAAAATTTTGAACTTTGGAGGCGTAAGCCGAGATGCAAGTTCAGAGTTTTATACACACTGTCCCAGGTTTTTGAATAAATCTGCTTTTATGTGCCAAGTGGTGTTTTTCTAATTCAAAATGTGTTGGGATTATTATCTGGCACAAGTGACGAAACTTGTGCTAGAAATATTGCTTTTTTTTTTTTTTTTTTGTTTACTTTTGTGTAATCCACTGGCTGATTATGGAGAGAATGTCAACAAATGGGTAAAACGTCTGAGTATGGCATTTGATTTGGAAGCAGCCAGTACTGGTAACAGTGGAGTAGAAGCAGAAACCGAGGTGGGCAATGTGTTATGTAATATAGATGATTTTATTACTTATTAAAATATAATGCACTGAAGGAGGTGAAACATTCTACAAATATTTTAATACAACAGCAGCATCTATTGCATGGTACAGTCCCCAAAGGTTTGACTGTGTCAGTCAGTGAAGTTATCCTTTACATTTGGGGGGATTGTGCGGATCTCAAGCAGAATTGGTAACAAGTTGTACTGAACTCTTCCCTTAAGTTTATTAACATTCTTATTGATTACAAGAGACAAACTGAGCTGCTGAATGCAAAAATCAGCAACTTGTTTGGTTGTAAACAGTGTGTTACGGACACTTTAATGGGGTGGCTGGATGAACAAGTGGATGGAATGTTTTCAGATATTAGAGCCCCGGAGGAAGAGCTGCTTCACTTCAAGTGATGCAAGTTGCAACATGATCAATGGCGTTTTGAGCAAGCTAATTGGTTTCCATGGCAGCATTCAGTTCTATGATGACGTTAATGACCATTAGGAAGGGGTAAGGCAGCCATTGAGAGTGAATGGTATCAGCCTTGTTCATCTGGGAAACAGCAGCAACAAGGCTGCAGAAGGAACAGCAGAAAGATATGGCAAGGCAAGAGGAAGAGCCGTCACTGTTAAATACATGAACGCTGTAAACAGGTCAGGAGAAGGTATGGGGAAGAAAAGGTTTCAGAACTTTCGAAAGGGAGATAAAAAGAAAAAATATTGGTGAATATAATATTTAATGTTTTTCTAATGATATTTCCTCTTGATTTACTTATTCTCTGAATGTTTCTGATTCTATTGTAATGTATGTTGATGTACATATGAATGAGCATATGGATAGTGTATTTAGTAAAAGATTAAAATGTATTCCTATTTCCAAGATATTTCTTCCAGAAATTTTGATGGATTTGTGGCTCTTCGTTTGCAAGTTACAGATGAAACATTTTTATTTGAGAAAGGATAGACAATGTTTAAATGAATCGTGGTTAGATAAAATTTAACCTAGTAATAATACTAAGCCAGAATACATTTGTTCCCCTTTTTATCAATAAAACAGCTTTAGTCTTTTATGATCTAGTTAAGGAAAAATTATTTCATATGTTAACAAGTCTTTAAAATATGTTATTTAGTTTAATCTCATGAAAGATGAGTGGATGGCTCTAAAAATCTTGGAATGAGATTGATCAGTTATAATTAAACCAGCTGACAATGGGGAAATGTAGTGGTAATGAATGTTGATTTTTATAAGAAAATGTGTTTTTTTTGTTGAATAAGAAGTCAGAATATCAAGTGTTAGATAATAATCCATTACAGTAAATTAAATCAGATATTGATGCTTCTGGAGCACATGGTGAATCGGGATACACTGTCTGACAGGCTGAAGGATGTATTAGTTATGGTGAATCCAACACATAGTGAATAGGGATACACTGTCTGATAGGCTGAAGGATGTATTAGTTATGGTGAATAGGGATAGACTGTCTAATAGACTGAAGGATGCATTAGTCATGGTGAATCCTCATATTCCTTTATTCGATGCCCTTCCTAAAGTTCATAGAAATGTGGAGAACCCACCGAGGAGACCTATTGTGTCACAGGTGGGAGGTTCCACAGAAAGGGTAGGGGGATATCTTGGATAACATTTTACAACCTTATGTAACATGGCTTTCTTCATATGTTAGGGATACACAACATTTTCTTAAGGAAATTAAGCAGATTAAGTGGCAGAAATGGTACTTTTGTGACAGCAGATGTAAGTATTCTGTATACCTCTATTGAATATAAATAATGGATTACAGGCTATTGCACATTATTTGGTGGATGTTAATGGGTTACAGAGTATATTAAACATTGCTAGTTTTATTTTGAATAATAATTTTATTTTGATGGGATTTTTCATAGACAAATGAGGGGCACAGCTATAGCGGCTAAATTTGCTCCCAGCTATGCCAATTTGTTTATGGGAAGATTTGAGGAAATATTTTTATATAGTGAATCTTACTTTGTTGACACTGCAGTGTTTTATAAATGCTACATTGATGATTTGTTTTTTTTTGTTTTGTTTTTTTTTTTTTTTTTACAGTACAGGGTTCTCAGGAACAGATCGTTAGCTTTATGCAGACGATACACAAGAATTCTTTTGGTTTATCTTTTACTTATAATATGCACAATAGCACCATTCATTATTTAGATGTGAATTTGTATATTGTTAATGACGTAATACATTCTACTTTGTATAGAAAAGAAACTTCTGTAAATTCCTTGTTGTATGCATCTATTGCACACCCTAGTCATCTGATGAGATCCCCACCCTATGGTGAATTCTATAGGGGTGGAACTTTATGTTCACAGGAGGCTGATTTTCAGATAGCAATCTATTAACTATATCCATAGCCACTATCTACGGGTTATAATTATGATTTTTTTACTACATGGCAGAAAGTTGAGGATAGATACAGCCAATTTATTTGCAAGAATAAATGTGATAAAAGGTGGATAGAAATAAGTGATAACAAAAGGATATATATTTTGTGACTCATTATGCCCCGTTTGTTGAAGGTGCAGCACATATTTTTAAGAAACATTAGTATATTAGAACATTTGATGGGATATATAAAACATGAAACAGAATATTTCATATAGAAATTCACCCAGTACAGCAACTAGGGCTATACATACAAGAATGGGCAGTGAGATTATGGATTCTCAGTGTAAGGGCTATACCACTTGGAAGTATATAAGTCAGGAGACCACATATACTATTAATGGGAGGTCGTTTAAGGTTCCAGGGATGTTTAATTACAATAAGAAGATGGTAATATATGGATTGTTTTGCCCCTGTAATGAATCTTACATAGGTAAGACTATATACCAGGTTAGAGTGAGAATACATGAAGATATTAGAAATGTTAAAAATAACTCCCTCACTAGTTGAGCAGCAACACATTTCTCAGAATATCATAATAGCAATATAAGTTTTTTTTATAATGTATGTGTTTAGGTGTCCTGAGTTGTATTTAGATCCTTCTGATATGTTATTACAGAAGGAAGCTTCATTTTTGTATATGATACTTTGTAACCTAATGACCTTAATAATGTAATATTTAATTGAACTGTATTAATAACTTTAAGGAAAATGTTTGGAAATTGGGTTATTGTACTCATAAATTAATTAATCTATTTGTTTATTATTCTGGGAACATTTATGGATTTATATACTGCTGTATTAGTACTACTTCCAACAGAACAAATCATCTCAATCTCAAAGTCAGAGAAATTGCTATGAGCACATAAGTATTCTCGGTTTACTATCGTTAGTTCGAATGGCAAAACATTTGCCATTCAAAATAAAAAGTTAAACCGAAACGAAACATTTTGAGCATACACAATGTTGCCCCAAATGATCGAAACATTTGAGTCAACATTGTCGCCAAAAATGTGACATGATAGCCATATAGGAGCTGATGTAAATCAAACTCCTACACAACGATCATGTTTTTGCAGGGGGGAAAGCCCCCCTGCACCCCCTGCTACTAATTTATTCCAACTCCAAGATCACACTACAGGGGGACATGGATGAATTTCCAATCCCCAGTGTACTGCGATCTTGCACATATAGTCAAACACACTTATGCAAATGCACTACTGCATTTGCATAAGTGTGTTAGACTATCCACACCGCTATTCCTTTTCTGAACAACATTCTGATTTTTGGCAGCATAACTGCCGACAGCATGTCGTTCGCGAAAATGATAGTAAACCGTATTCTCTAATATATTGTGTGCAAATTTCATTTGGGATGACCGTGAACAATGATTTTATATCAAGAGTAGCTAATAGCAGATTACCTACTTCACACTCACATAATCACTAATGTAATAAAGTTAAAAAATCATTAATATCTTTAATGTAGCTATCCATTAACATTTATGTTGGAAGTAGTACTTTGCAATAATGTTTTTATATTCAAAGATGAATTATACCATCAGCTACTAGGAATGGCCATGTGCACCTCAGTAGCAAATAGTTATGCTAATTTAGTATTTAGATGGGAAGAGTTGCATATTTATGAAGGAATGGAACTTTCTTAAATGAATAGTTAACTTTTTATAAATACTTTGTGGATGATAATTTCTTTATTTGGAGGGGAAATACTGATACACTGCATGCATTTGTCGAATTCTTACATAAAACTACTGATTTACTTTGCTTTGTTGTACAGTTTTCAAATAAAAGTGTGATTTTTTTGAGATCTGAATGCCACTTATGCTGATGGTAGATTTGATACAGCTATTTACAGGAAAAATGTACAAACTACATGGTACATGCATCCCAAACATGTTTATAAGAGCATAGTGAAGAGTCAGTTTATAACAACAAGTAGACTAAATACAACCACTGATGGTTTTGTTAAGGAAATTATAGCTATGGTGGATGATTTTGTGATGAGAGGGTATGACTTAAAACTGATTGAGGACAATATGTCTTATAATAAGTTATAAAAAAATATGATTGGTAAGGCTTATTTGTTTAGGACACAATCGGACTTGATTGATAGACCGAAGATTACACAGGACAGATGTGTGAGGTATATTACAAAATTTAATAGATTTACCCCTCAAGTTAGATCTATTATTGAGAAGAATTGGCCTATTCTTAAATTAGATAATGAATTTAAGGAACTGATTGATGATATACCATACTTTATATATAAAAATGAAAGAAATTTAAAAGAATACTCATGTTAGAAAGATACCAACTATAATAAAGGAGTAGGTGTGCCTATTAATAAGAAGAACATGCTCCCATGTTATAATTGTATGTTCTGTAAATATATAAACCTCCCCCAATTAATTTTTACACCCAATTTCAGAGCATATTATGCTACATGTACAACAGAAAATGTTATTTATTTAGCTTCCTGCGAGAAAGACACTGTTTTTATATTGGTAAGATAAATCAAAAACTGAAGGACAGAATCTCTTCTCAACTTTCTAAAATATGGAAAAAGATTGAATCTAATGCACTATATAAGAATACTTTAACTAATGGGGATGATCATGTATTTAAATTTAGAGTTTTACAGAGAATCTTTCCTAATAAGAGAGGGAGTGATTTAGTTAATAAAACAGAGAGTTAAGAATATAAATGGATTAACTATTTCAGGGCAGATCACTGACCTGGTCTGAACACTGTAAATAGTGTGAAAGCCCTATTAAGGAGAGACAAACATGTTACCCAATATTAATATTTTGAGGTTTTCTATATTTAGGTATACAAGGTTGTATTTATATTCAAATACTAGGACTGCTATTATTTATTTTTAATTTAGTATATTTAATTGATGCATTTTGCCTTGTGATATCATGTGATTTATTGTGGATTCTGACAGCTTAAATAAATAGTTACAGCCAGCTTATGTGCCTAACTGATTTTTTCTATACTGAAGAAGAGTAAGACTTGAAAGCTGTGTGTTTTAATAAACTTTTTGAGACATATGGACTACTAGTTTTCTTTTTAATTTTTCTTTACAGCATAATTATTTCTCCGGTTTTGTGTAGTGTAATAATAATAACAATAATAATAATGTGCTCAGCAAGGAACATTTTTTTTCTTTTCACTTTTTACATGTCAAATTGGAGATGTTATGCTGTATAAGAGGCAGGATGAGGAATGATCAGATTACAGTTCTATGTATGTTATAAAGTCTCACACATATCAGAATTATAGACAAAGAATTAAATACAAGACTGTTAGCCTCCCTAATTTACATGCTTAGATCACAGTCAACAGTAACAATTTTTAATGATTGTTGTTGTTGTGTCTTTCGGCTTATCCCGGTTAGGGGTCGCCACAGAGGAACTCCGGTCTGCTAATGTTTGGTAGTGGATTTTTACGTGCCGAGTTACCAGCCCTGACGCACAACCTTCAACGAAGGCATGCCCATTCACGCATGCCTCCACACAGAAGACGGTCTAGCTGAGAATCGAACGGGACAACGTCTTGCTGTGAGGCGACAACGCTACCGCAGCACCACTACCGCAGGTTTTTTTAATGATTGTATATTTTATTAATTTATCACTAACCTTAATCTATCACACGGACCAATATATTAACAGAAGTGTAATGTGCGTCACTGTTACCCCCAATAACATAACACTAATATAAAATTCTTAATAGCCCAGATCTATTAATAGATGACAACATTCTGTAGAAGTACACACCTATTTATATAGAACAACAAACTAAAGAGGAACAATACAAATACACACCAGTTTCAAATGAGATTTCACAGTAATCTTCTGTATCCTATTTCATCTCTTCACCCGCAGATAACTCTATATTTCATTTTAAAAAAAATGGCTACCATTTGACTAAAAGAACAGAAAATACTCAAAGTACTAACATATATTAAAACCTTTGTTTCAAAACAAACTATCAGTAGGACACCTACACAGAAACACTAAAGAAAAATGACACAAGAAATTAGATTATATACATACAGAATAATGTTAAAATAAAAAACTATCATGTTATAAACTTTAGCATAAAAGCAACATATCTTGGAGCATATAGCAAAAACAGATTGTCTTGTACAAATCTGTGATCAGAAGATCATAAAATGATATGACTTTGAAATATGTCATCTACTGCAATCACTTATGGGGTAACCATTACTCACGCAACATGCAAAAACTTGTTTAGTGCACAAAGTCAACTACTTTTTTAGTGATGTTTTAAATCCCTGCTCCATACTTAAGCTACATGTACCTGCTCCCCCGCCCCCTACATCCTCCCAACACACACACAGACACACACACACCCTTCTACTTGGCATGTTACTGACTTTTAGAATTCATGATTTTGTTCTTGAGTGCAGAGATTAGGATCTTATAACATTAGCTATGTTACAGTAGAATATTAATCATAAATTACAGCCCCAGCTGACTAAACTGATGAAAATTCAGCACACACATTTGCCTTCAGTAAATTACTTTTTGTACTTGCCTCAGCTTGTGGTACAAAAAGATTCATCACAATCACGTTACTTATCTATTAAACACATTAATAAATTAAAATAATAAAAGTAATTTTGTGTAAAGTGAGTTCCATGACAATCTAAATTAAGCTATGGCAGACGCATCTCATTTGGACCTTTTTTAACCACTAAACTACAATACCAGTTTTTTTTGCCTAAATCACATCTGAAAGCAATGTTTGTGGCTTCATATATTCTGAAGGCACTGTTACATACACACACACAGTAAGTACATAAACAAATCTTCTGATTTCTCTTCTATGCTGTGGCAGACACTTTCTTCCAGTTAGCTCTGTGATATAATTGATATTCTAGTCTATACAATATAAACCACTGCATGCACAGACTAACAAGAGATTGCTTTGGTTAAGTTCCTATTCCCTGCTGCTGGTTTTTTAAAATACATAAACTTGTCTTTTACTCTAAGTGTATCAGTGTTATTCAGGTTTAGATCTGTAGCTTTCTCTAAAAGCTGGTTTGTGTGAAGTGAAATCTGTTGATATTAGGATTTCAAGACATCCCCTTATTGTACACATGCGTGACGCTGATACTTATGAAACAAGGTCGTTATCTTACAAGCCATGAATAGTAAAACTGAACTACAGGCTTGCTATAAAAATCTATGCGACTTAGTATCTGTGCACCAGCTTTATACTCGACAGCACAGCCAATACATACCAAAGTGCAGTTAAATTTACTTATGAACCCTTAAGGTATGAACATTATCAACATCTGCACATCTTAATAACATCAGTCACTTTGAGCTTCAGTAAAAATTGTACATATTGTAGTCTATCCTGCTGAAGTCAATTCAAATGGGACTGTTAAACTGAAAGGGATAACAATTAAAAATATCTACACAGGTTCAAATCCCCCAGGGCAGGAATGTGGTCCCATGTACACCCCAATATAAGGATCTTCAAAGTCCCCACAATTTGGAGGTAAATTATAAACAGTTTAATGTATACCATGAGTTATACCTTAATGAACACTACCTGAACACGCTGCACTCGAGCAGTGCTGACAGTGCCTAAACATCTTCTGTGACTATTCTTTCATTAATATGTTTGAGTAGTTTAAATGAAGAGTCAACAAAAGCCTTTGAGACCTTTCAGTCGTCTTATCAATTACAGGGTAAACAAACTAGCATTGCAAATTAAATATGCAAGCAACGATAAGGTCTATATAATTTAAAAAGGCAGTGTAACTGAATACAAGACCAAGTCTCATGAGATTACATGGAAACAGTAGCTAGACAAATACCCAGTATCCTTTGTTGCACTATCTTCTAAAAGGAAAACAAGCACAATTGTACACACTTCCTGGTTACTTTTACAAATGAAAAAGAAACAAATGCTGGATTAAACATTTACATTTGTACGCATACATGGAACAATGTTCAGTGATATTTATAGTGTCAGACCAGTAGTTTATTTAAAAACAAGCACCATAATCAGCCACAGAGTTTATTTCCATTTGTAAAAGTTTATCATAATTTCTCTATATTTATTAAGGATAATTTGAATAAAGATATTCCACAAAGCCCCTTTCTACTTCCAGCATGTACTAATACTTTGAAAATACTGCTTTTGAATACCGAAAGGTGAACTGTGAACAGCCACAAGACTTTTACTTTATATTTTAAAATATGACATTTTCAAACAGAAAAATATATGGTATCAAACAATCTTTCCTAGGTAAAAATTCAAATATCCTGTGCATTTCAAATTTTAGCCTGCAGCCACTGTATGCCGATTACTGTGCAAACATTGAGAGATTAATCTTAAACACTTATCACATGAACACTGTTCTAACCACAAACTGAACAGGTATAAATATGGTGTATAATCAGTGTATCCCTAGATTACTCAAATATTCTACTACAACAACCTTAGTTTGATGCATCTGACCAGCAAGCATAGTAATGACAATTATGTTCTGATTTTCAAATCTCACAAAATACACAAAGAATGTTGCTCAACACACATACCTCTCAACTTCTTATAGGTTCACAGGCATATAGTAGGGTAATCACGAATGGGGTCTTTATAAGCCTAGCCATTCAACCCAAATGTATTCCATGTGTTATTGTGCCTTAGGGGTTATTTTAAAGGGGTATATTTTAGATAGTACATGATTTATTGGCTGCATCTATCCATTATAGACATGGATATCAGACAAGGATTGAATTTCTGACTCCCCATCCAAGTCGAAGCTACATTTGAATAGGGCTAGGGAAGTGTTGTGCTTCACATGGATGGGAAATCTATTGCAGAAAATGGGGATTCACCCACCCAACATGTCCTACTTAAGTTGTAAGCAAAGTTTAAATCCTTACATCTAGTAGTTTTGGTGCTTTTCATTTTGTGGATATGCAAAAAAGTATATCAGAGTGGGAATCCAAGGATGCCTTGTATGCCATGCATAAATCACCTCCAAGCTTTGAGGTGATCTGCACAGGACATTGTGCTTATGGCATGTATTCTTTTTGTGAAGAACCTCTTGGGATGTTCCAGTTGTTGAATATGCCTGATCAGTTACATACCAAAGCGGCATTATACTCAATGATGGGTCTGATGAGGGATGAATACAGTTACACAATGACTTTCCTGGACCTAAATGCCAAGCTCCTACTTATAAGTTGAGTGACACAGAATGATTTTGTTACTACCTTAGACACATGTTGGGTGAAACCAGGTTACAATTTATATGAGTCCACAAATCCCTGGCTACTGTGTCTACTTTTAGAGGTGTTTTAATAATGAAGTAGTTTCCCTGGGTGGCTGGCTTCCCAAAAGGTACTATTATGCATCTCTTGTTATTGAGTTTTAAGCAGTGGTTTGGCACTAGTCATGTGTCTGTGTTAGACCTTCCTGTAAGGCATTATTCTTTTGGAGGTTTCTATGATTGTGCCTGGCTTGCACTCATCTGCAATCTTGGTAAGTTAAATGCCCTTGACTTCTGAAAAACAGATGCCAAATAGGAGTGGATCCACCAAAGAGCCCTAGGGGACTCCAGCGGTGACTGGGCTCTTTGTGGAAGCAGTCTATTTTTTTTTTTAATACATTGCCTGATTCGAATATTGTATCAAATGCCTTAGCTAAGTCAAGATAGGCAGTATGGATGGTTTTGTCATCATTCATTGCCTTGGTGACCTCCTCAAAGAAATCCACCAGGTTCAGTAGGCATGACCTGCCTTTAACAAAACCAAACTGAGTTGGGTCCAGTGTCTGAAGTTTTCCTATCCCATTAATAATTATTCCCATGGCTTTGCATACGAGACTAATCAGACTAATGGGTCTGCAGTTTCCGAAATCCACTGATAATCTGCTCTTGTGCAGAAGGATGCAGTCCAACATTTACATGGCATGAAGCATGTGTTGAACAGTGACACCAGTGGTCCCAACGGGTCATATTTCAGGCTATTTAGGCGCCTATAGGTGCTATATTCTTGGTTGCAGGAGCTCATCTAAGACCTGCTCCCTATTGATAGTTGTAGGGGTTAGGATAGATATTTCATAGGGGTTGGTGGTGGGTGAAAAGGGAGCTAGGCTGGAGCTGAATTTGTCAAGTCAGTAGATTTTCTAGATCTCCTGGTTCTATGAACAGGGTCCTATTTACTAACAGTTCAGCACACTACTGTGTGTGTGCTGGCTTTGAGGATTGGGACATAGCTAAAGAAGACTTTATGCTTGTCCTTTGTATGGGATGCTATCTTTACTACAAAATTTATTTTGTTGGACTTAATTAGTTTTTAGTTGTCTATTCAGTCTGATGAGAGAGTTTTTATCTTTTTTAGTGTTACACTTCATAATTTTAGTTATGACTTTTTTCTATTCTTGTACAACCTGTTTAATTCTGGATTCCACCAGGGTGGTTTGTTTTTTTAAGTTTGTTTTAGGCTTACTTCTGGTAGGCACAGCAGCATCTGTGCAGTCATTGACATGGCTGTACAGACCTTCTGTAAATAATTCCATATAGGCTACTGCGTTGTCGGAGTTTGGAGGGGATTGACATTTTGATATGTCATCACTTAATAAAAGGTAGTTTGCCTTGGAATATTTTCTAACTGCTACAGGGTTTGCTGGATTGGCAGAATTGATTCTTAATTTGAAGAGACTGCTTTGTGGTCTGATCTTAACAGAGAAGATACAACATGGGGGGGGGGGGCAGTGCTCTCCCATACTTGTGAGCACCAGGCCCAATATATTTGGACCACTAGTTGGGTGTATGAACTCACTGGCACATGGGTGTTTGTGTCTACAAAGTCTAGGAACATCTGTGCCTGTGAATTTGGGGTCATGTAGGATTCCTAGTTTATAAAGGAATATTTAAAGCCCCCCATAAGTAATAGTATTTGGTCGAACAGAAAGCGTCTCCAATAGGTGTGCGTGTGAGCTACGGATTTCATGGGGCACAGAGGGTGACCTATAGCTTGCTAGGACATTATATGGGACTTTGTGGCAATCTGGACACAGAGGATCTCCAGCACATCATGCTGTGTAAACAAACTAGGAGGTATGCTCCTTATTTATGGAGATTGCGAATCCTCCACATTTAGCTGTGCAGTTGCTGGCCTAAATGTGTGGAAAGCCTTGCACTGCCAAGATACTCTCTGTACACTTAAACCATGTCTTGGTAGTTGCACAAATGTCTGCATTCTCCAAGGTGAGGAGAGCTTGGAGGAGTGAAGCTTCTTGTTTTGACTCCTGGCATTGAGCAGTAACACCTTTAGATTTCCTTGGATAGATTTTGCTATGTTGAAAAGTTTGTCAATTTGGCTTTGCCTAAAAAAGGCAAAGTGGGGAAGGACAATGTTTTAGTTAATATCTTAAAGCCTAGAGGAAATGGGAGCAGACCATCCTTAGCAAAGCAAAGTACAGTTGTGTACACTTACCATAAATGTAGATGTTCAAGTTTATTCACTGTTGCAGTCATTACATTTGGATTATCTGCTTGCAGTAGCCCTCAGTCGGCCTGATTAACAAAGTCTTGGGTCCTGCGTTGGTTTCTATCCCTTCTTCCATGACGTCAGGTCGCCAGGGGTATAAAGCATGCAGCCAACGCCATTACATCAGTTTCTCTTGCCCCAGATGTCAGGTGCCCCCTAATGGGAAGCAATTAAATCTATAACACAAGGATATACCTCCAACAAAAAAGCAAATACACCAAAAAGCTTTTTGAGCATAGTAACTGAGAGTAGAGGTACAGCCAAAAGAAGAACGGGGGCTGGAGGGAGGGTAACCAGGACTGCAACAGTGAATACACTCGAACATCTACATTTATGGTAAGTGTACACAACTGTACTATGTTCTTCGTGTTTCACTGTTGCAGTCATTACATTTGGGTAGATTCCCAAAGCTAAGGTTGGGAGGAGGAATTTAAATAGAATTAGGACCAGCTATAAGGCCCTGCAAGACTGCAGTGGCAAAACCAGCTCTGGATTTAGAGAAAATTGGCAAATGATAATGCTTGGTGAAAGTATGTACAGAACTCCAGGTAGCAGCTTCTAGGATGTCCCTTGTAAGGACGCCCCTGAGAAAGGCTGTAGAGGTAGATACAGCCCTGGTTGAATGGGATCTGATGCCCTGTGGGATAGGTTTTCCATGGTGCTTATAGCAGAAATGAATGCAGTGGCCTACCCATTATGAAATGGTTTGCTTTGAAATAGCTTTCCCCTCTGTCCCTGCAGCAAATGCCACCAGCAGTTGTTCAGATTTCCTTTGAGTTTTAGTCCTGCCCAAGTAAAATCTAAGTTGTCTGTGCACATCTAAGGAGTGCAGTATCCATTCCCCTTTGTTCTGTGGGTTAGGAAAGAAGGTAGGAAATTAATGGACTGATTAAGAGCCACAATGGATACCACCTTGGGCATGAAGGAGGGATTGGTTCTGAGGGACACCCTGTCCACATGAAAGATGATGAAAGGCTCCACTGCCATAAGGGCCTGTAACTCGGATACCCTTCTTGCAGAAGTGATTGCTAAAAGAAAAGCTGTTTTCCAGGAAAGCAACTTTACATCTGCAGTAGCAGCTGGCTAGAAATGAGGAAGAGTGAGTTCCTCCAAAACAAAGTTAAGGTCCCAGGCTGGAGTTGGAGCTCTCCTCGGTGGCCTTAAATTTTTGGCCCCTCGGAGGAACTGCTTGAGCAGTGGGTGAGAGAAGAGGGGAGGCTCTGTGCTTTAATGAGCTGAAATGGCTGAGGCATGAATCCTGATGGAGGAAAAGGACAAGCCCTTATGAAACATCTCAGTCAAATATTGTAGAATCTGAGGTAAATTTGGCACTGCTGCACTCATCACTTGAGATTGGTTCCAGGTACAAAATTTTTTCCATTTTGCAGCACAAGATTTTCTAGTACTAGACCTCCTAGCCTCTAAAATGATATCCATCACTGATTTACTGAGGGGTGGTAAAGGAGAGATTAGGTGATTAGCCAGGCTGCTAGGTTCAGGTTTTGCAGCTGAGGGTGCAGAATCTGGTTCTCCTGCTGAGACAACAGGGAAGAAGTCTGAGGCAGGTGCCATGGGGCCAAGCGTGACACACTGCGCAGGAGGGAGTACCAGTGTTGGTGTGGCCAGTCTGGTGCAATTAAAATTGTCCTTGGCTTGTCCTGTTTGATCTTTAGTAGTACCTTGGAGAGCAGAGGCAGAGGAGGAAAGGCATAAACTGATAGGTTTTTCCAGCTGAAGGATACAGCATCCACTTTCCAAGCTACTTTGTGGGGAATCCTTGTGCAAAATTTGTCCAATTGATGGTTCTGGGGGGGAGGCAAACAGGTCTATATCTGGGCTCCCCCATTTGCTTGTCAACATGTTGAAAATCCTTGGTTCCAGTTTCCACTCATGTGGGTCCATGAGGTTTGTGCTTAGTCCATCTGCCAGTGTATTTAGTTTTCCTGGCAGGAATGGAGCTTGTAGATTCACTTGGTAGCTCAAGGCTGTGTTCCACAATGGCATGGCTAGTCTGCAGAGGGGGTAAGAATGTGTACCCCCCTGCTTATGTACCACATGACCGTGGTGTTGTCCGTCTTTACCATTAGTTGTCCTGGAAGAATGTGGTCCTTGAAGGCTGTCAGAGCATTCTGTACAGCTAACATTTCCTTTTGTTTATGTGTAGGTGCATTTGACTTGGGTTCCATTTGCCCTGAATGCACTTCTCTGCCAGGTGAGCCCCCCATGCATAGTCTGATGCATCTGTTGTTAAGGTTTGGACGGCAGGGGGTAGTGTGAATGGTAGTCCCTTGTTTTGGTGGCAGGCCTCTGCCCACCAAAGGAACTCTAGGCATAGACAAGGTATGATAGGAATTATAGCTTCTAGATCCTGTGAATGTTGACACCATAGGCTTTTGAGATACCATTGCAGTTTCCTCATATGCAGCCTTGCATATGGAATTAGAAGAATGCAGGAGGCCATGAACCCCAAGGCCTGCAGTATTCGCCTTGCAGATAACTGGGTTTTTGTGGCCACTTGTTTGAAGTAGGTTGTCAAATGAGTCCATTTATCTGGCATGAGGAAAGCCATCTGGGAAGTTGTATTCAAACTTGCTCCCAGGAATATAATTTGTTGACAGGGTACCAGGTGTGATTTCTTTTCGTTTATGGTGTACCCCAGACAAGTCAGTACTCTTTTAACAAAGGCCAGATGATTCAAAAGTATGTCCTGGCTTTCTGCCTGAATTAGACAACTGTCCAGGTATGGATATATTTGAATATTTATTTGCCTGCGGAATGCAATGAATGGAGCTAGGCACTTTGCGAATATCCTGGGCGCAGTAGATAAGCCAAAGGGCAGGGCAGTGCAGAGAACTGATAGTGCATGTCGCCTGCTTTGAAGTGTAGGTATCTTCTGCAAGACTCCCTGATAGGGATGTGCAGGTATGCTTCTTTTAAGTCTAGTGTTGCCAACCATGCATCTTTGCCTAGCATAAGCAGCAGCTGGTGAAGAGTCAGCATCTTGAATTTTGGAATCACTAGAAAGGTGTTTAGAGCAGAAAGGTCCAGGATAGGACACCATGTATTGCCTTTTCTGGTTATCAGAAAAAGTCTTGAATAGAAACCTTGTCCCTTTTCCTCTTCTGGTACCAAATTAATAGCCCCCATGCTTAAGAGAGAGATTACTTGATTTTGGGTCTCTGCCCACTGATTTGGGGGTAGATCTGGCCACCGTCTTGGTGTTGGTAATCAGTGGAAGTGAAATCTATATCCTTGGGACACTATATTTAAAACCCATTTGTCCTGGGTAATGAGTTCCCAGTTTTTTGCCTGAAAACCAATCTTTCTGCCTAAAGGAGCATTCAGTTGAGAAGTGCTTGGAAGTTTTAAAAGCAAGTCATTGAGACAGTTTTCCATAGGGGGGAGTCTTACTACTCCCTGATTTGGGTGCGGAAAGCCCCCACTGCTTAGTCTTGTGTGTATTCCCTGGGACTGAAACCTGGGGTTTCTGCTGTGCCTGGGTTTGGCTTGAGAAGATCTGAAAGGGGCTGGAAAGGACCAGTTCTTAGAGGGCCAATGCCTACTAAATCTAGGAGGCTGAACTTGTAAGAAATCTTTAACAGTTTGCATAGATTTAGCTTTATCTTCCATCTTTTTAAGAACTTCCTCAGCCTTGTTGCCAAACAGGCAGTCCTGATTTAAGGGAGCATCCAACAATTTAGCTTTAACATGATCAGGTAAAGATTGCTCCTTAAGCCAAGCATGCCTTCTGAGCACAGACCCAGTAACAGCAGCCCTGCAAGAGGCCTCTAATGAATCAAATCCACATTGCAAAGTATGTTTTCCAACCTGTTCAGCAGAATGCGTTAAATCCTGTAATTCTTTATTTTCCGCAGTCAGGAATCAACATAATTTTCTGTTTAAGCAATCCAATAACATGTTGTTGATACTTTAACATATGAAACTGGCAGTTTAAAGGCCTAATGGCCAAGGTTGCAGAAGTGTAAATCTTCTTACCCCACTTATCCAGTACCCTGGAGTCTCTATCAGAAGGGGTAGGATTTTTAGCAGTAGAAGCCTTAATGCCCTTGGGTCCCTGTGAAATAGTCTCTGGATCTGCAATAGGATTTTTAAAAGGAACTTGTGTGAATCAGAAACCCTGTAATATCTGTCAGGTTTCCTGGGAAAAGGAGGCAAAGAATCAGGTGCCAAACTAGATTCCGAAAAAGCATCAACAATGTCTAGTACAGGAGGAATAGCTAAATGCCTATGCTGAGGCAGGAGTAAGAAATCCCTAAGCCTCTTTTTTGAATCAGAAAAATCCTGGCTTTCCCAGTTGAAATGTTCCTTTAGAGTATGTAAGGTTTCACCAAAAGAAAAATCCTCTGGAGGGGAAGCAGAGGGAATAGAATCCTCTGCATCGGAATCCTCATAAGTAGGTAAGGGCAAATCCAGATCATCAGACGAATCAGAAAAATCGGAATCCTGGTCAGAAGATTCATAAACAACTTCAGTCCTAGGTGTCTTAGAATGGGGAGGTTGGCTTCCCCTGATTAGAGTTATAAGATCTTCAGCCATTCTTATCATTTGTTTTTAGGCATAGAGGCTTGAGCATGTGGCCTGGGCGTCGTTTTTTAGGCATGGTTCGAGATTTAGGCCTAAATGAAGGAGGCGACAGTTTAATATGCAAGTCCACAGACCTGAATACACCCTCAGAAGCCGGTGCCTACACAGCGGCTCCAGACCCATCAAAGGTACAGACATCTGCGGGTTCCACAGTTGAAGCATCTCGCGGCATACCGGACTCCGAATGGGTCTCAGTAGAGGCCTGCAAATCAGAAGTAGCGGGTATCAGGGGCTGCGAAAGCACCTCACTGAGTACCGGCGAACTGGCGACTGGCTTAGGAGAAGCGTCGTCGGCAGTTTTGGACCTCAGCGGCCTGTCTCTGTCTTTATCTTTGCGTTTTTTTGAAATTCCGGTAGTCGGATGGCTAACCGACGACATTTCTGGATAATTTAACCGAGAAAAGAAATATTTAGAGGCGCTGATTAAATAAAGTACAAAACCGACAGCAAGGTACGTCGTGGTCAGGGCCTAGGCAAGGAATACAGTACAAATGAAAATCTTTATGAGGTATTTGCTTTCCACAAGTAATGCAATTATTAACTTTTACTGACATCGGTAAGGAGCAAGAAAAAGTTTCCCTAATGGGGTCCTTAGCTTTAGTTGAAGATTTCGGTTCTGAAACTCGAAAACGAAAATTTCAGGAGCTGGCCAACCAGCACTTGCGAACTGCTTCTGCTTCGGGCACTACACGGCAAGAAAGACTGATGTAATGGCATCGGCTGCATGTTTTATACCCCTGATGACCTGACGTCATGGAAGAAGGGACAGCAACCAATGCAGGACCCAATACATTGTTAATCAGGCCGACTGAGGGCTACTGCAAGCAGATAACCCAAACGTAATGACTGCAACAGTGAAACACGAAGAACATCCTTGTTTTGTTAACCATATCCTCCCATGCTGACATATACTGTATACCCCTAGAGTGACACGAAAATATTGTGCCAGTTATTAAAGTCAGTCATCATATGTTTGTATTGTGGCATCATCCTTGTTGAAGGTAATGCCTCTCTTCATATAGTCTAGGGAGATGCATCGCAGGTCACTTACACTTAAATGGAATATCACTGAATCATACTGGTACCTGTGATGCAATGACTTGGGTGCATAAATAGCCTGGTAAATACAGATTCCTGATAGGCAACTGACAGCATCAATAATCAGGACAAAGTCACAATTAATGAAGGAACAGAGGACCAAAAATCAAGGACAATTTTAAATACAACTCTAACTCACTAAAAAGGTTAATAGAACTGTTTTTGTTTTTTTGTTTTTTAATCAACAGAAATTTTTCCGAACAATTAATAGTATACAACTCTACTATCTGGTATTACTGACTGTAATCCTCAGTGAAAAACATTTAAGAGGGACACAACAAAAACAGGAATGTTCTGCAAAACCAGGGACAGGCGACAGCTATAGCTGTCAGGTATATGGAAGACAAGCAGCTATGCATATACTGCAGTTTGCTGCACAGTTGTCTTCCATGAATATGTACTCAAATAATGGATCTGGGCACATCTATGCGTGTGCCACAAGCGAAGAAGCAGTTACATTTGGGGCACAATGGGCTTTAATTTAATGCAACAAACAAATTGAAAGCAATGTCCATATAGCACTACTGACGTGATTTTGTGCAAAACATTCTTCCACTTTCATCATGCACTTTTTTTTCTTCTACACCAGTAAAGTTGGACTCCAGTGTTCTGTGAAATTTTTACATGAAATATCCTTTAAACTGGTATGACTTTCAATTGCCATGAAAACAAATATGTGCCTGAAAACACAGCACTGCTATAAAGCAGTCAATGTGTTGCTAATCTGTGATGTCATCAGATTATGGTGCATGAGTGGGCAAAAAAGCAATGACATTCAGCAGAACAGCACTTCCCATTTCATGACATAAAACCTGTCTATGTGAAATGGCTCCCATTTCTTGGGAAATCTCCTAATCTGAAAATGGTCTACTTTTCAGTTCTTTAATATTTCTGAGAGCTTAACTCCTAAAGAAAGAAGTGGTAATCACCATCACCATTGGTTTAAAAACAGTTTTCAGAAAGGCCGTTGTCATTTTGCATCATGATTCATGGAAAATTGGCAAAACTACCAGAAGGAAATTACTACTGGTTACTCTGGTGGCTTTAGAACTGGGCTACAGCAATGCTGACGCCCTTTATTATGCTTATTAACTCCCATCATAATCATACTAATTAATGACACAGTGCATTTTGGTGATTTCTTGCACTCTGTGGTGGCCAGTACATTAGCAGATATATTTCTTACTTTGACCTTTTCCCACACCCACCTTGCTATCCACTGCCTAGATGCATTCCTGGACCTGGCTCATTTCCAACAAAGGCAGATAGCTTGCCTCATGCCAGCAGGTCAGCATGGTGCAGCTATTTTGTACATGGCCCCACACAATCACAGTAGGGGGCAACAGCCTTCTCAGAAGCTACTCAAACTCTGGTGTAAAACAATGCTAAAATACTGTTGTTTACCTTCAAACCAACAAATGCTAGGATGGACAACATAAACATTGTGAAATAACAGACATTTACCCTGAATTTATGTAAATACTTCATGTCCTTGTTAGATCATTCCCACTGTACCATACATCTTTTACATGGATAACCTGAACAGGAAAGGGAGGTATAAGCATCACATAGAGAAACAGGCTACATCACACAGTGCAACAAACTGGTATTTTCAGACTAAACCATACTTTAATACTGAATTACATTCAACACGGCAAAATTAAAGTCCTACACACTTAGCATTTTAACACGGACTGGATCAACAGGTACAGCTGTAAAATACCGTAGTTAAAAAGGAAGTATGTTTGGCTTTCTGTTTGCAGACACAGATTAACTGAACAGCTGCATAAACAGACACGATTAGTTCCAACTGTAGATGACATACCTGCTCAAACAAATTCAAGTTATACAAGTGAGAAAGGAGGACAGCTGTAAATGGTCTGACTCACAGACTGCTTGAATTAGACCATGGAACACAAAAGGTTTTGCCACAAAACAGAATGGGGTACACCTGTAAAACTTTTAAACATTTGCCTATGGAATGAAGCTGTTTAGCTGGCAAATGAATTACAGCTACATTGTTGAGTGCCTAAAGTTATTATAAAGGAATTTGTGAATGTAGCTCAGTTGTGCAGTCAGTTTAATTTGAATAAAGCCTCATGCTGATGTATTCCTGTTGGGGTGGGGGCATAGAATGCATTTTGCTATTTTCTGATGTATTTCCATGCTTATAAAGCTAGTTTGCACAGTTTCTGTCAAGTTGCCATCTTTACAGCAGCTAAGCTGGAAGAAAAACATTTTTAAACTGGCACGTGGCTGTCAGAGTGGAGTGAAGAATCATTTTTTAATATACATCATGCCCAGTATAACAGCGGTCTTGTTTTTACAGTATAATAACATGCTCAACAAAAAAGCGAACTTCAGAACCATCAAAAAGCCTAGAAGTTTGGTAAATTCACCATTGTGGGAAATTATTTTCACTGCCTTGAGTTTGCTGCCAGGGAGTATATTTTTTTTCCTGAGTAACGTCTATCACTTTTCTATACTACAGTATAGCAGATATAAATCACAGTTCTTTATGTGTATGTGAACATCACAGCTATAGAAGGTCAAGCATGGAAAACAGTTGATCATCTCTTCTATATAAAAAAGTGTGTTAGGAATATATGCAGTTTAAACAACAAATTACAATGCACAGGTCAATACAAGTTTGAAGTCCCTTATTAAGTGCCTTATACAAAAATGAAACTGTGCTTTGCTTCATATTTTAAATGAGTGACCTTAAATACCCCATTTTCATCCACATTCCAGGAGCAAAGCTAAAGAAAGAAATAATACAACATGAAGGTACAGGGAGCTTTTACTCCTGCAAAAACATTTTTCCATGTTTTCTATGTTTGTTGAATTCTATATTACTGACTCAATGTTTTGTTGGTAGTGGATTCAGTTAACTGATACAAATCTCTTCTGCATACATCTGTGCACAACAACAGGAAGTTATTTGAACGCTTCTGTGAATTATATAGTTTTCCCTATTATGTACGCAATGTGACGCATCTTACTTGCATCCTTAAAGTTCTCAGCTAATGCAAGGGAATGAATCTGACAAGATTACAAACCTACTGAGCGCTCCACAAATGCACTGTGATGAACACCTAGTCAAGAAGTGACAGCTACAGGGAGAGAAAGTTTTAGAAATTAGTATATTTCAAGTCTTGCTGGTGTGATGGAGGGCTGTGTAATTCAGCATTCTAGTTATATGTGATGTCTAGATGTTCAGCCAGGCACGTATGAAGCCCTGACATACAGGAATGACAGCCATTACCAGTCCACTGTTTAAAATCTGACATACTATTGCACAGCACGCAGAATGTTACACATTCAATCAAATCTCTTTCACAGGCAACCAAATCCTGCTCCATGTCATCTGGAAACATAGCACCATGACTTAAGTACAAAGTCAGGGTGACGGCCTTAGTCGAGCATCATAAAACAACTGAGCTACATAAATGTGGCAATTGCATCAAATCCTGCTGAGTTCTGTCAAGGTTCTTCAGAGGGTGGGAGGAAAAAATGCAGAAAATGTCTGCATCCTCCCTACTGGGCATGACACATTTTGTGAATGATATGCTGCACTGCTATGTACTCTGATGTTCCATAGACTGTGTGAGGGCTATATGGTACAAACAGCCCAGAGATCACATACCTTGTCAGAATGCCACATGAGTTCTGAGAGTTAACGCTGATGCATTAAAGGAGCAGAGATTCCTAACCAGTGTGGATATGCTGCAAATAACATTTTTTTATATATTTTACAGTAAGGTGAAAAGAGGTGAAACAAGGAGAAACAATTAATTCAGAAAAATACAGGCCACGCAAACTTTATAATTTCTACGCCAAAAAAAAAAAATAGAAAATGCATTTGTGGTTTACCTATATGCAAATAAAATCCAAGATGGTGAAAGCGTACTTAACTTGCACTCCTTGTTCAAAGGTGAGCTGAGTGCTATGTTTAACAACTCTATTCCCTGTGACTATGACTGGAATTCACAGTAGTAGTGCTCAGCAGTGCAGCTTTGCAGCACCATGACTCATAGTTGTCCTGGCTCCATGGTGCAGGGTTCCACATTACTGAGGTGCAGTTAAAGGCCTTGGCACTGAAGACAGTCAGGCAAGAAGAAAGAGGGGTGAAGGGGTGTTTTCCACTCATCTCTCCTACGAACGGGGATAGATTACTAGTGTTCATCAGCCACATGGGAAAGTGCAATTTCCCTGGACTAGGAAAACCACTGCCTATGCTTCAGGGAAGGGGGAGGGGCTGCTTGCTGAAATGCCCCTTGCAGAAGTGAGGGACAACCAGTGTGGTCAACCAACTGCAAGGCCCCCTTTGGCTGCTTACCCAGGTGTGTGCATAGGGAGACGGCTAAAGAAAAAACATTGAAACAACCATGATGGCTGCAGGAATGATGGTCTATCCTGGTTGACTCTCACCCTGGTGATGGAGAATGATATGGGTTGAATGACCTGGAGGAGGGTGACACTCAAGAGACAGTAGATTCCTTGTCATGACTGGACTGCATGGTACTAAATCACAGTAGGAGATAAAGGCATGATGATGAATGAGATACTTGAACAGTTTAAGTGATTATGGGCACCCCTGAAGCCTACGCAAGTCTTAGAAAACACATACACACACATGTTTGTATCACATTGCAAAAGCCCCACTGTGGGGGGTGTACATATCTGATGGCTCAGAACAGGCAGGATTCCATATGCGGTGATGGCAAAACTGCCTGCAATGCTTTCCAAGAGGTGTGGCTTATGTCCCTTGTGCAAGTGAAGGACAGCCCAACAGAGAGACACCCATTACACGCTCAACTCTTGGAGTGTAGTAAACTGAATGTCTGCAGCAGAAATACACCTTAGAATAAAAATGAATACACACAGTATTTTCAGATGCAGGTCTCTGCACCAAGCACAACTTTCCTTAAGAGAACACAGGGAGCAGAATCCAAACCTGGGGCTAGACTTCCTCTCCAGGCCCCAAATAAGTCTCTACTATTCTCTCTCTACAGAAATCAGTGCTCTCTGTCCCTGTTCCAAGTAGATAACTCACACACACACACACACACACACACACACACACACACACACACACACACACACACACACACACACACACACACACCCCTGGGAAAGGCTGGCACAGATTTAACAGCTCTGTCACCTCCACCAAGACTATAAGGTAGATTCACTGCCACCAGCCAGCTACTTTAAGGCTTTTACCAGAATACCCAACTACTCTTAGTAAAATTAATATTATACAAATTGTAATGTTGGATCAAGCGGCAACACTTTCATGACCATAAAAGTGCCACTAAATAAATGCAATTACTCTCAAAGATTAAACTATTTTGTAAAAGACCAGCCACAATGAAAGGTTTAGATATATTTAAGAATAAATAAAACAGAAAACATAAAAATACTGAATATCTACTTACAATAAACACCAGAGTTTCAGTTCACATGAAATATAAAAAATAACACAGATGGAAAGACTCAAACAGATAAAGAAAAACACTTTTAGCTAATCTTACTTTTTTCCTGACTGACTGACTGACTGACTGAAGAATTACTGTCCCCTACTTAAGTTACTTACAAAAGCAAGGAAAGATGAAGTGGATGTGTGTCTTTGTTGTCAGGTCCAAGAAGGAGTGCTAAGTGTCACTATTACATCTCTCACTAATATCTAAATACAATTTCAGGGTTAGCTATAGAATGATATCACATATGGTCACCTGATTCTTTGGTTCCCACACTAACCCCCCAACTAGAAGCTGAACGAGGATCTAGCACAGATGTGTTATAATATACACCTAGGATTTTTGCTAATGCTTCTTCCATCATATGGAGACACTAAAACAATTCCAACCAATTTGGAGACTAACCAGCCATTCTGTGGTACCCAAGGGTAGCAATTAGTTCATCATTAAGGACAATAACAGCGCAGGCCTTTCCTAGACATTGTGTCTGTGACTACAGTCAGGCCTCTGAGATAAAATATTTATGGCCTAAACCAAGACATTTAATTTCTGGCTATTTTTCTTAAGGTAAGCTCAGCCAAGCTTAACCCCTTCCCTTCCAGCATCCTCTGCTAACATATATACATTTCCTCAGTTACAACTGTACAGTCTGATATAAATGTACATTTCTTTTCTGTCCTGCAGGACCTACTGTTGATACACAGGACTGGCCTTAGCTGAAACGGCGCCCCAGGCAAAGTACTGCTCTAGTGCCCCTTAAGCCCCACCCACACCATACTCAAGGAACACCCCGATTTGAGCCACACCCACAGACGTGTCACGCCCACAAAAGCCACTCCAGTTCTTTCAATGTTTAAATGCATGAAAAATCAGTCATACTGTGACAGACACCTTGTAGTGTAGTTAAGACTGCAACTGAAGGCTGAATTCTCCTTAATAAACCTGCTTGATCTGTTGCTAGTATAGAGAGTTTATCAACAGTCATGAAAGACAGTATTCTGAGGTGCAACAACTCTGAGAAGGGTGATCCATTAAAGCACAACAATTAACTGGTTCTAGTTCTGATATTAGATTCCAATATCAGTAAATGAGGTAGCAAGTAAACAAGTAGAGGCAGTCAATGTATAAAGCAAAAATTTTCAATCAAATTGAAGCACATGACAGGGATCCACTATATCAAAGCAGCATGTAATGGCAGATGAACTGTTCAGCAACATAATACACATATTTGTAATTCTCACATAGAGCAAAGACATAGCAAGAGCAGTAGAAAATGACAGATCTGCACTGGATAAGCAGTGATGTAGCTCAGTTATCTGGTGCCCTGTACATTTCCCCCAAACTGACACACCAACACCTCAAACTTGACAAGCAAAAAAAGTCTTAAAGTTGAAGATCAAATGTTCAGACATTGCAGCAAGCTGCTTGCCCCTGATGTAACAAGCAGCTTGCCATGCTACTTAAATCACACACTAAGCACTTTAGCACTTCAACCGTGCCCATAAATGCTGTATTAACATTCATTTACTAAGCCCATACTGTACTGCACCACTGCACCTACCAACTGCATCCCCTAAAAGCCTGCAGCCGAGCAGTCACTCTTTTGCCTCATCCTAGTTCTGGCTTTGATGTAAAAGAAAGGTCATTCTACACAAAGTATGTTCTCAAGTAGGAAAACCAAAGGAACCACAGTCTCCAACAGAATGGGCACTGGCTGACTTTCTTACAGTCATTTAAATAAGATCCATGTGCATGGCCAAAACAAATATACTACTGCTACAGATTCACAACAGTGAATTAGTTCCCAAATCAGTAGTTACCCATGTGTAAGGTTCACAAATGAATTGAAAGGCATAATGACATAGGAGGACAAACTGACAGCTCTGTCTAGAAAAGCCGACCTACACTTGATTCTGCACACAGTGGGGAAAAAATAAACTACTACACCACTGCAGTTCAGACACACTAAAAAGAAAAGCCACCTCAATCTGGTCCAGCACTGCTACCCTAATGTGTTCCTTCTGTGCTTGGTGAGAGCTGTATATTGTAACCTTATCCCTGTATCAATCTCACACACAAACAGGCATACACAGGCTGAAAAAATATCATATTACTGCACCCTACAAACTGCAAAGTATATGTTTGTATCTTTTGTGCTTTCCTGAAGAAATAAATAAAGTTTGCTGTGATTTCAACTAAGCGGAATAAAAAGAATTGTCACACAAATAATGAATGTCTCCAGAAAATATAACAGAAATGCAGTGCAGCTTTGGAAGTGAGCAATAACCATGCCATAATACAGATACGACAAACATGCACACAAGTTTCACACACACACACACACACACACACACACAAAGTACAGATACTATAAAATTAGTTAATGAATGACATCTGCATTTGTTTTAATATGGTCACTCCTTCCATAGCTATTAGTACAGATGCGATATGCAAGTCGAACAAGTACTGTCTACGTTCCACTGTTTTGTTTTTTTTTCTAAGTAAATCTCATTGGGAAATCTGGCTTTATGTCTCTTACAGAATTGAAAAGACTACTAGGTCAAACATATGTGAAACGAAGAAGTCAAAGAAAGCAATACGCGAGACCTCCACAGTCTGCTTTGCTAAAGGGCTTGCACCGGAGTTGTACTACGTCCCTAATCTTGCTGCTGGCTATCTAGTTAATTCCAGTGTATCTGAACATTAGTGCCAGAAGCCAATAAAAGTCAGACTTGGTTTGCTGTAGTCACTACCCAAATTCCCAGATGTTAATAGCAAGCAAGACGCATTTTTGAGTGCAAGTGCCACCATGCCACACTGTTGTATAATGCAAACACTTTAGACAAATAAGTGTCCCGTTTTAGTACTCACCAGGAGATGCTGCTTAAAAGCACTAATTCCATGAACTTTTCTGTGGTGTTGCACTTTTTTGCGATCCGTTTCGCTTTTGGTGCCTGGCCCATTGGTCACCTAGGAACTATTAGCTCTCAAGAGACCACAGTATTCAATTACTGTTTGCAGGCGGAGCTATGGTAACACCAGCCACCAGGTTAAAAGCACAAGCTAACAAAGTTAACAGACGGCATGATGTAACATTTTCCTGTTGATCTTCACAATCACAATCAAATGTTGTTTTTAAAATTGAAATACAAAAGGTTGTCCATCCATCTTCTATCTAGTTAATCTTGAAAAGCTTAGTGGCTGATGTTATTTTGATGCCAAAAGTCATGGCACCGAAACAAAACCAACCATTGATCTTTTAAAGAACAGAAGAATAATACATCAGAGAGAGTATGTGTGTAGGTGAGTGGCTGCTGGGGGGAGGCGTGTCAGTCTGACGAATGGACTAAATTCCGTGTTATTATTCCCCTGACCCCGACTTACCTTAGCCAAACAAAATCAAATAAGCAGCAATAATGAACCAAGCAAGGGAGGGCTGGAGGCAAAAAAACAAAAATCCCAAGGCCAAAACCGTTGTCTGTGTAGCCCGCATGCTGCAGAGAACCAGTCCAGACCGCCGATGAGTCACTCACGTCCAAAGATAACAACAAGGAAGTACCGAAAGCCTGGGACGTCAGTGGTACGAAAGCATCACTGATTGGATGCTGTAAATAATGCTGAACATGAGTAGCCAGTCAGATTCATCACATGGATGCAGGGGGAGGGAATGGAAGAACATAGTAGGGTCTGTGCTATGTACTGTGGAAATTCGTGCTTTGTACTACAAAGTGGGGGAGGGCAGTGAAAATTGGAAAACAAGAAATGAGAACTAAGAAGTCATTCCATTAAATTGTGCCCTTTTGAGACCGGCCTGTACGGCGCCCTAGGCAGGTGCCTAGTTCGCCTATGCCCAAGGTTGGCCATGTTGATACATTTTTAACACAAGCATTTGTACAAACCAGTTTGATAAACAAATGCCATAAAATTCTTTACAAAACTCCGGCTAGCTATGCTGGCATATGTTACACATGCACTGCCCTACTCTCTCTGGCACAGCTAGCACTGCCTGGCATACTGAAAAGGTCATTTAACTCCTGCCATCTTTTAAACCTCATTCCTCCCTTCTATGTATTGTTTCCACAATTCCCATTTTTTCCTGTGTAGTTTGCTCCTACCCTTTTCTAAAGATCTCAGTTCCAGTTGTTTTATCTCTGTTACTATATTCACTACTTCTCGTACAGTTGGTTTAGATTTTGATTCCATTTTCTAGTAATTGTTTTTTTGGCAGCCACCATAATTAGACACAGCAAGGTCTTACCATGTCTAGGCAATTCTGATTCTGTAGCATAGCACAGAAAAATCATCTCACTTGACACAATCTGCCCACCCAGCATCTCCCACAGTGCATCCAGCAGGGAATCCTTAAAATCTGAAAACTCACCACACTCCCAGAAAATATGTTCCCAATTACTTCTTTCTTCCCCATTACACCTCCAACTGCTGTCTACCTTAGGAAAAATTCTATGGAGTCTACTTGGGGAATAAAATATCTATGTAAACACTTCCAAGCAAAACCCCTAAATCTTCTAGATTTTGTTGCATATTTGGGAGACATACATATAGCCTCCCATTGTTTCATTGTGAATTGCTTATCCAATCTCTCTTCCCAATCCTAACCTCCTCTGATTTATTCTTATAGTTACCATGCAATGTTTTATATGCTCTACTAATTATTCCCTTTTTAATCACAGCTTCTATTCTATATTCTACTAAAACGTCTATCAGTAATGGTCTTTCATTTAGAACCCCACCCCCCATTTATTTTTCTTTCCTATACTTTGATATCAATCCTTGATAGGGAAGGCAATCTCTAACCTGCAGTCCAAATAAATTCTTGGCATCTTCCCATTCTAACATCTTTCCCTCTCTAGTTATTTGTTCCCAATACCTTGGCTCCTTTGCCAGTTTTCTCCAATAAATTCCAGCCCCCCCTTGCCTATTGTCTATATCCCTAATTGCAGTCTTCCCTATTAGCAGAATCTCCTTTCTCCATTCACATGTTGACTTAGTTCTTAGGATACTTTACAGGTGTAATATTCTATATGATTATTGTTATTCTACTTAAAGGCCTGCATCCAAAATTCCAGTCTCTCCTTGTTTCTTGAGCTTTCCTCAGTTTCATCATCATCCCTTTCAACTTTGAATTATAGTTTTCCACTTGTGCTATGTATAGCAGCCTTAACTGTGCAACTCTGAAATAGCTCTTCAAATCAGGTAATCTCAATCCGCCTTGTCCTACTGGACGAATCAGCTTATCCTACTGGACTCTTGCCATCTTCCCCTCATAGATAAAGTCCTTCAGCTCTTTATTAATTGCTATCCACAACTTCTCCTCTGATTAATAAAAATATGCCTGATCTGTGTACAAGACTAACTGGACTAAAAAACATTTTAAATGCTTGTATTTTACTATCCATATCCATATAACAAAGCTGTCATATTCTCAGTTTTTGTATTATCTTTTGTCTAGTCTCTTCCCACATATCCTCAGCTGCCACACCAGAATTCTTTTTAACCAATACTACTAGGTGCTTAATTTTATCATGTCCCCATAAATATGGATATTGCTGAACTAATTCATATGTGGGTACATAATTTACAGCTATTGCCTTTGTTTCAGCTTCATTAATTTTGTATCCTGAAAAGATATGAAACAGTCTCAAAATGTTCCACAGTACTGTATGTCTCTATCTGGTTTTGTCAGATACAAAATATCATCTGCAAATAGATTCAGCTTTTCCTAACTATACTGAATTTCTGACTCCCTTGTTTTCTTTGCCAATGGTTCTAAATATAATGCAAATAACAAAGAGGAAAGAGGACTTCCCCTGCCTGGTTCCTCTGCTCAAGCAGAAATTATCAGGGAGGATGCCACCCACTTTAATTTTCACCTCTGATCCCTCATATATCCTTCTAATCAACCTTATTTTTTTCAGGTAATACAAATGCTTTCATTGCCCTGCTCATAAAGTCCCAGGTTACTCTGTCAAATGCTTTCTCTGCATCAGGACCCACCATCAGCAATGAGATTTTTCTTTTACATTCTGCTTCCCTCTGGATCACCAATGTTCTGTTAATGTTGTCAAATATTTGCCTCCCCTCCACAAAACCACCCGGATTCATAACTATCAATTTTGGCATGAATGTTCCCATTCTTTTAACCATTACTAACATAAACACTTTATAATCATGATTTAGTATTGAAATGGGCCTGTATGAAGCTGGATCTGATGGATCTTTACCTTCTTTAGGTATTAGAGCTACCACTGATTTCTTTCAGGATGTTGGTATTTCACCTCCACTTAGAATACTGTTAAACAAAACCTTCCAGATCTTTACCAGTCTCCTAGCTTCCAAACTTCCACATGAATACCATTTATTTATGGGGACTTTCCTGTAGATTAGCTATACATCACAAACTTTATTTCATCTCTTTCTATTACAACCATTAGTAATTGAGCCTCATCTACTTCTAACCCTGGCATATTTAATTTTTCCATAAGCATTCCTATTTGTATATTTTCTTGATTTCCATATTTCTCTGCTTTATACAGACTTTCATAGAATTTCTGAAATATTTCTAATACCTCTACAGGATCTCGTTACCTTCCTTGTTATAGGATCCCTAAGCTTGGCTATAGCCCTTTCTACTTTCTGTTGCCTGAGTCATTGTGCTAAAAGTTTTTGTGATCTAGTATTATTAAAAAAAAACAGTTGCTTAACAGCAATTTTTCTAAACTCTCATGTATATTATCAAGGTAATCCCTTATATTCTTATTTAGCATTCTGCAGATGATCCTTTTCTTGTTCTGTGAGATTTCCCCTATTCTGCAATACTTTAACATTTGCCAGTCCCTCTAAATAATTTGTCACTTCTTAACCATAGCTCCCTTTCTTTTATTTCCTTCCTATTTTTAAACTCCACCTTAATTTTATCCTACTCCCTGGCTATATTTTCAGAAGTAATTTCTATCCTCTTGAATAGCTCCCAAAATAATCTCCACCATCCATTCCTTAAATTACTCTCTTTTTCAACAGATAGGTAAGAATGCACCACTATCTCATTTTTATTTCATTACCCTGTGTTTTTATTTTACTTAAGAGCAGTAAACTATTATTCATAAACTTGCTTTATTACATTATTTGCTAATTCTCCCATCAAAACACACATTGATTACTATTTTATGCATTTATTTAAAGGTTACCTTTCTTTCAACTTTGGGTGCATAAGATTTGTTTTAGTGTACTACATACTGGTATACATGTAAACAGACTTTACCCTCCACATTGTTTGAGAATAAACAGTAATAATAAAGTATAATAAAATAACCAATGCCACATGAAGATTGCATCACAGAAGACACAAGCAACTTAGCAATTAAAAGGAGGAAACTACACTACTGAAATACATGGTCTGAAATGTATACATTTATAATTTTAAACATCACCCACTCTTAATGTACCCCAGAAATAATTGTAGTGAATTTTAAACACCCAAACAGCGAACCATACAATACAATACAATGATTTTCCTTCAGAAGACCTTTAAGGGCAGTAATATTTCTAATGTTCACAATGGAAACAAGAATAAAACATATGGTCACATGCTTTTCGGATAAATTTCAGATGCAGATACTTTTTATATGCATCTTTATTGAAGGCAGAATGTGTTGATTATTTTGAATTAAATTGTAACATTACCAATCAATGGGGTCAAAGTGGCAGGAACCTTTTAACAAGTGCTGTGTCTAAATCATGCTTCCCTCAGCTCAAAATCACTGTAGTAGTAATAATACTGCAGACAGAGTATATAATCCAAAATATGTGAAAAGTCATGACATGAATTGACAATGCTAGACGTATAGAGAGTAACCCAGTTGCTCACTATCCCCCTCCAAAGCTGAACACATGGATAACAGATAATGTACCCAGTGCAAAACTAGCCCTTAAGAATGTGTTTGTCACACACACACAGTCAGTTAGGAATCATTCTGACGAGAAATTTAAAATTTGTGCCTACTGAAAGATCCGTGTCACTCCCCAACATCCTAAAATCTGCACACTGGTATTAAGTGATAAAAATTCAACAAATGAAGACCATGCCATCTCCTCCCCAAGTCTTTCCTGCTACAGCTGAAAATGGAGAAGGCCCTACAACATGACCAAAGGGGGTTTAACATGCCAACACAAAAAGTAAAGAGGAAAGGGATCCAGTATGAAGGAAGAGGTCTTCCAGGCTGGGGGTGGTGGTGCTAGAACACAGCTCAGCTTACTTGCTGATAAGGATGTTCTCACAGAACTAGTGTTAAGTCTGGTTCCATCTGTAACTACAACTTACTCTTCAGTGCAGCTCAGTAATCGGGTATTACGTGCAGAATAAATCAAGAACCGTTTTATATTTCGCATGTTGGCAGCTACTCAGCAACTAAAATGGAACACTCTGCAAGATGGGATAGTTAAAAAAAAAAAAAAAAAAAAACAGTTCAGACATCCAAAGAGGATGTGCAAAAAAATAATCAAAGGAATTCTGGTCATGCAGTACAGCCTTATAAAATGCCTGCTCTTACCCTGCAGGCTGCCCTTGTATTAGAAAAACCTAAAAAATGTGAACTCTGGCTTGGGTATACACAGCACAGATACAGTGTACCAAGACACCGTTAAATACAGTAAAAATGGTGAAAACAGTTCTTAAGGTATGGCAGAATGCAGCCTGTGCACCCCTGGAATGCTCACACCTACATTTTTGTATTAGCAGGCAGTTTAACTGTCCAGCCACTCTGAAATGGTCTGTTCCTTCTACCAGAGAATTACGATTTCCGCCAGTGTAGAAAAAATAAAAGTATTTGTTCTGCTGCAGTATTGCATTCTAAGAGATGTGGAAGTTACATACAGTGGATATAAAAAGTGTACACACCCCTGTTAAAATGCCAGTTTTTTGTGATATAAAAAAATGAGACCACAATACATCATTTCAAAACTTTCCCCACCTTTAATGTGACCTATATATAACCTGTGCAATTCAATTGAAAAGCAAACATCTGTTAGGGCAAAAATATAAAAAATAAAAAAGTACAATAAGCTGGTTGCTTAAGTGTGTACACCCTTAAACTAATACTTTGTTGAAGCACCTTTTGATTTAATTGCAGTATTCAGTCTTCTTGCAAAGGAGTCTATCAGCATGGCACATCTTGACTTGGCAATATTTGCCCACTCTTCTTGCAAAAGTGCTCCAAATCTGTCAGATTGCGAGGGCATCTCTTGTGCACAGCCCTTTTCAGGTCAACCCACAGATTTTCTACTAGATTTAGGTCTGGGCTGTGGCTGGGCCATGCCAAAACTTTAATTTTCTTCTGGTGAAGCCATTCTTTTGTTGATTTGGATGTATGCTTAGGGTCACTGTCGTGCTGAAAGGTGAAATTCCTCTTCATCTTCAGCTTTCTAGCAGACGCCTGAAGGTTTTGTGCCAAAAGTGACTGGTATTTGGAACTGTTCATAATTCCCTCCACCTTGACTAAAGACCCAGTTCCAGCTGAAGAAAAGCAGCCCCAAAGCATGATACTGCCACCACCATGCTTCACTGTGGGGATGGTGTTCTTTTGGTGATGTGAAGTGATGTTTTTGCACCAAATGTACCTTTTGGAATTGTGGCCAAAAAGTTCAACCTTGGTCTCATCAAATCGTAACACATTTTCCCACATGCTTTTGCAAATTTTAGCCAGGCCTGGATGTTTTTCTGTGTAAAAAAAGGCTTCCGTCTTGCAATCCTACCCCATAGTCCAGACATATGGAGAATACAGGAGATTGCCACATTTAGTACACAACCAGTACTTGCTAAAATTCCTGCAGCTCCTTCAGTGTTGCTGTAGGTCTCTTGGCAGCCTCCCTGACTAGTTTTCATCTTGTCTTTTCATCAATTTTGGAGGGACATCCATTTCTTTGTCACATCACTGTTGACTCATATTTTTTCCACTTTTTGATAACTGTGTTCACTGTATTCCATGGTATAGCCAATGCTGTGGAAATTTTTTTTGTACCCTTCTCCTGACTGATACCTTTCAACAATGAGATCCCTTTGATGCTTTGTAAGCTCTCTGCGAACCATGGCTTTTATTGTAGCAGGCAAGTGAGTAAATGTCAAGAAAATCCTACTAGGACAGCTGAACTTTATTTGGGGTTAATCGGTCACTTTAATTGATGCCAGGTGTGTACCCAAGAAGACTGAATGGTGTAATTAAATCAAAAGGTGCTTCAACAAAGTATTAGTTTAAGGGCGTGCACACTTATGCAACTAGCTTAGTGTACATTTTTTATTTTTTATATTTTTCCCCTAACAGATTTGTTTGTTTTTCAATTGAATTGCACAAATTATAGGTCACATTAAAGGTGGGAAAAGTTCTGAAATGATTTATTGTGGTCTCATTTTTTTTATATCACAAAAACCTGGCATTTTAACAGGGGTGTGTAAACTTTTTATATCCACTGTATATTTATTTGGCTCGTTCTCTGAACAGAGCTTTCTCTTCATTACGTTTTCTGTCTAATTCACAGTAAATGCAGATAAGAGTTTAGAAACTTGATATTAAGGAACTCCTTATATAAAGCAAAGTAACTTTATTTGCACAGTCTGAAGCTCTGAACATTTTAGACAAGAAAGAACAGTTCTGTAAGCTAACTTACCATAACAACAGAACACTGTTGCAATAGCTTAAACTACATGGGTTATATCTGCCCAGGAAATGATAACCGGACAGCATCCAAAGCTTCAGTATACCCTCCACATACCCTAACTGCTGAAGGGCTCCAAGGGAGGCATATAAAATCAGTAGTTATAGGGCATCAGACCTTCAGAACTTTCTTGCCTCTGACTAAGGGAGTCTGGAGCTCTGTGTCTTATGGATATGTACGGAAGAAATGTAAATAATAATATCAGCACCCTGGGGCAAAAATAAATAACACAAAAAGGGGGTGGAGGGTATCCTTACAGCATTAGGTATCTATTTAAACATCTACCACTACTATTACAGTAAGTTAACTTACACAACTGTATTATAGTCATCATTGGATCATTGTGGAAGGAGCTTAAGTTATATGGCTAGATTACCAAGGCTGACAAAAAAAAAAGGGGGGGGGAGAAGGAGGAAGGATCAGAGTCCAAGGGGCCCTGGTGAATAGTCCTAATTAAACCTGCTCTGGACCTGAAAAATAATCTAACCTGAAGTTTTGTAAAAGTTTGCTCAGAGAACCATGTTGCTGCATCTAGAATACTTCCAGAGTCTACCCCTTTTCAAAAAGCCACAAAGGATGCCAAAGACCTGGTAGACTGTGCTCTGACCTTGCCTACAAGTGTCTTGTTATGGTAATAGCAGAAAACAATGACATGAGACCCCCATTTGGAAGTGGTCTGTTTTGACATGGATTGTCACTTTTGTTTTCCAAGTAAAGAATTTAAGTTCAGCCTGACAAACTGGTTCAAATGGAAAAGTCCAAGGTTCTATAAAATAAAACTGAGATCCCAAGAAGAAGCCACCTGTCTTCTAGGTGGATGGATATGAGGAACCCCTTCAAAAACTGTCCGACTTCAGGCTGAATAGAAAGAGAAGAATCTGTGTGCAGACAAGCATAACTGGCCAAGATATGAATCTTGGTAGAAGAGTAAGAAATGCCAGCAGATAACTAAAAATATTGAAGAACCAGAGGTATCTGGGCCTTCAAAGGGTCCCGGTTCTTAGTTTGGCACCAACTAGCAAATTTCTTCCACTTAACCCATAAATGATTTTCTAGTAGCAGGTTTTTGGCCTCCTATAGTATCTGCTGCACACCTTCAGAAAAACGTGCCTAAGAGGTGTTAAAACTTGTATCATCCAGGCAGACAACTGAAGAAATTGCAAGTTTGAGTGTATGAAAGAACCCCTGTCTTGCATGAATAAATCTATTCTGTGAAGAAGCTTGTGGTGATTCCATTTGGCCATTTTTAAAACGGGAGAGAAAATACAGTTCTGTAAGTAAACTTACTATAATAGCAGATGTTTGAATGATCAGTGCTGCAGTAGCCTTTGCTATATATCTTATATTCTGCCAAAGATATAACAGCCGGCCAGCTGCCAAAGCTTCAAGGCACCTTCCAAGCACTCGAGACAGCTCAAGCAGAGCTACCTAGAAACACAGGTTTGAGTGCCAAGCTATCATGCTAACTGAGAGAAGGAGGCTGAGCCCCAAAAGGACATGGCTAAATGCAAAACTACATATATGTATATACATACCCTGGCACAAACAAAAAACAAAAAAGGGGGATGGAAGGAGTGTCTACTGTAACAGTATCATTCGAACATCTACGTCTTGGTAATTTACTTACACAACTCTACTCTGTTCATGATAGTGATCGCTATTGCAGCAGCCATAGCTATATGGATAAATTACCTTAGCTTACAGCATTTGGGAAATGGGAGGTGGAAGATGAAGGGTCCAGCAGCCCCTGGAAGATTGTTCTAGCACAGGCTGATCTAGACCAAGAGAAAGAATTAAGCTTGTAGTGCATTGTAAATTATGTATAGAGGAGCAAGTTGCTGCTTCTAGAATACTTATAGAATCCAACCCTTTCCAAAAAGCTATAGATGAAGTCAAAACCCTGGAAGAATAGGCCTTGATCATGCCTAGAATATTTTTGTTATGGTGAGAATTACAAAAAGTATAAGCCTCAAACAACTATTTGGAAAAAAGTCTGTTTTGACACAGGTTGTCCCTTCTTTCCTTCACAAGAAATAAACAACTGATCTGAAAGATTTTGCTCTGTCAAGATAGTACCAGAGTTGACTGTGTACCTCCAAGGTATGGTGTATCCTCTCTCTCTCTCATTTTTAGGTTCGGGAAATGGATAGTTTACGCTAATGCAAATTGGATACCACTTTTGGCATAAAAAATGATTAGTTCTCAAATAAATCCTGTTTCTCTGGAAAATGAGATAGGGTTGGCCCACCATAAGAGCTTGCAACTCAGATATTCTTCTTGCAGAGGTCACAGCAATCAGTAAAACAGTTTTCCATGTTTGGAACCTCATGTAAGCCAGATGAGCCGATTCAAATGTAGCAAGTGTCAGCTTCTCTAACACAAAATTAAGATCCCAATGAGGAGCCATGGGTTTTATTGAAGGTTTATTATGCAAAACCCCTTTCAAGAACATTTTTGACATGAGAATGAACTGAAAAAAAGTCTGATAAATGAACCCAGATGAAAGAATAAGGAAGACCAAAGGACAGAACTCATACAAATGTTGTAAAACCAGAGAAACACTAGCCCCGAATGGGTGCTAGTTATATTGTTGGCACCAACTAGAAAAGCTTTTCCATTTGCTAATAGAAGATTTTCTGGTAGAGGGCTTTCTTGCCTCCATATGTATCTGCTGCACATCCTCAGTAAGAAGATTCCTACACAGAATTAAGATCTTATAAGCCAGGCAGTCAGCTGAAGTTGATTGGGTTCTGGGTGCATCAAACACCCCCTGTTCTTGTACGAGTAGATCCATGCTGTGAGGAAGCTTTTGGTAGCTCACAATTTCCAAATGAAAGCAGAACAACTTTTGCCTCAGGCAGAAGGAAGGGAGTCACCACAATGATCTTGGGGATTTCTTCTGAATCTTCAGAAGTACCCTGGATAACAGTGGAAATGGTGGAAAAGTATGCAGGAACATGCCGGTCCAAGGAAAAGGAAAAGGCATCTGTCTTCTAGGCCTTCTTGCATGGAGTCATGGAGTAGATTTTGCCAGCTGATTGTTCAGAGTGAACACAGTGATCTACTTGAGGAACTCCCCACAGATGGATCAAATCTTGGAAGATCCACCCCAACCAAGCTACTTTCCATTCATGAGCATCCTTTTTTGTCCTGTTCAGCATGTTTGCCACACAGTTTTGTTCTGACAGGATATAGGATGACTGTAGAATGAGACTGTACTATCCCCAAGCTAACATGGCCAGTCTGTAAAGGGAATAAGGCCTGGTTCGTCCTTGCTTGTTGATGTACCACATGACAAGCAACTTGAAAAGGTCCAGGGTACCAAAGATGATTTAGAGAGTTGAGTGCCTTGATGAGAGCAGGCATCCATTTTATGTTTATATGCTTGCATCTGTCCTTGGTGTCTCAAACACCTTGCACTTTTATCCCAACTGAAACTGTTCCCCAAGGAAAGTTTGAGGTGACTGACTGCTTTGGAGCAGGGGGTGAGAACAGGCAACCTAGATGAAGGAAAAATGTACAGTCTCCAACAAGTAATTTCTCTCTTAACAAATCCCAGAACTGGGATTTGAAAAGTTAATGGGTAATGGTCCTGGGACCAAAGTGACTTCAGATACCATTGCATCTTCATGTGGAGTCTTGCTAGGAGTATGGGTATGTCTATCATGAGAATTATATATGCTATGAGACCCAGAATTCTGAGGTATACCTTCACAGTGACCAAAGTCTGAGTGGAAGAAAAGCTGTTTGAACTAAGGTGTCCAGCAGACACCCCCAGAAACACAATTCTGTATGGAGGAGTCAAAAAAGACTTTTAAATGCTCTCTTGGAATCCCAGCTTGTGTAAGAGATCTCTCACCAAGTGAGACATTTCTGACAATCTGAAGAAGATTTTGCAAAGATAAGCTTGCCGCCTAAATATGGAAAATGTGGATACCCTGTAGCCTGCAATGAACTATAACCAGAGCTAGGCACTTTGCAAACCCACTTGGCACAGTGGATAGTCCAAAGGGTAAGGGAGAGAAACGATAATGAGATCCAAACACACAAAACATGAAGAAACACCTGAATTCTGGATGAATAGGGATGTGATGATAACCATCTTTTAAATCTAGTGCAATCAGGAAACTTAAATGAGGAAAAAGGGGTAACAGGTTGTTAAGTGACAGCAGTCTGAACTTGAGTACCATCACAAATTGGTTTAGGAAAGATAGATACAGGACTGGTCTCTAATGATTTTCTTTCTTTGGCACTAAACCTTTCTTGAATTAAAAAAAACTTTCCCAGCCTAGAAAGGAGGAACTGTCTCAATCACTTCCTGAGATATGTGTTGAAGAAGAGGGGAACATAAAGGAGTTTGGTCTGGTGGTTGAGGAATTCTTTTTTGAAAGGAGAAATTTCCTCCCACTGCCATCTGTAACCTCGCTGAGTGATCTTCTGAACCCATTTGTCTGAAACTATCAGTGCCCAAATTGAAAAATAGAGATTCATACTTTCTGAAATTGAAAGAGGGCTGCTGGGATGGGAGGAGCTGGGAGGATGTGCAAGGTCCCTTAAACAGTCATTCTGACTTGTTGGACTGACCTTGGTTTTGGGGGTTCTTATACACTTTTTGGAACACCCTTGCCATTTCTTCTTAACCATCTGTTTACTGTCAATTTCTGAGACTTTTTGTTTCTTGCCAAAACTAGATGAGGGGTTAGAGAATGTTTTAGAGATTTTGGAAAAGGGTTCCAAGATAGCTGCACACTGATCAACAGCTCTCCCAGTGTTTAAAAAGAAACTGAGAGATGAGGGCCAGAAACTCTGCAAGTTTTATCAATTCAGTTACTAGCTAGTAAGTACACTGCCCAGATGCCAGCAAAGATGAAACAAAGAACCTGTAAGAAAATCAACTAGAAAAGATAAAGAGCAAACATTGACTACGGAGACTCCTCCAGCTGTTCAGCAAAAGGCAGTTCAAGCTCCAGCTTTAGTGCATGACATTGCTTCCAGTAATCTACAGGGAAAGATAAATCAAATGTGACCAGAGCTGATTAAAAGAAACACAACTTTGAAGGAGTACATCAACTGAGATAAAAGGCAGGAAAAACATGGGAGAAGCTTCAAACGGCTATTCAGATGAACTGATAAAACTGCAAATATCAGACATCAAAATGAAGAAAAGGCTGGCTAAGTATGATACTGCTCAAAAAGAGCAGTTTCAAAAAATGGTAGATTTAGAGGACAGAGCATGCAGGGAAAACCTGAAATTTTCAGCTGTACCAGAGAAACAGACTGTATTAATTTTATGAAAGCACAAATAATCAACTAGACTGGTATTTCAAGCCAGGATTTGTTAACTGAAAGGAAACATCATGCTTAGAAAGCAGCCAAGACCTGTGATTGTAAAGATGCAATCATACCAGCAGAAAGAACTGATCCTGACTAAACTGTGGCAGAAGGGCAAAGCATTAAAAACTGTAGACAGGAGAGTGCTTGTGGAAGATGATTATGCACTGTAAACCAAGCAAAAGAAAATCAAATTTAGCCAAACAATTAGAGAATGTTGAGAGAGATATGTGCCATTCTAGCTGCTGTACCCAGCAGCCTTCAGAATATTTTTTCCTGGAGGATCAAAGACATTTTTTTGATGTAGAACAGGCTAAGAAAGAAATACAAAGGTTTGTACAACAAAGTGAGATATCAAACAGAAGGGGACTCTGTTTCTCATTCTTCTGATAATGAAGCTTATACAGATTTTCCAAAAGAAAATGCTTGAATGACAGAAAAAAAAGCACAGGAGCTGACCAGAAGAATTGGGAGTACCACGGACTTGAACAGGATTCTTGGTTGGGAGATAGAGATGAACAGGAAAAAGACTAGCAACACTGAAACTTAGTGAATAATGTGAGACTATAAAAAGCATCAATAACATTTGTGAAATATGGCTTTACAAGAAAAAGTGGAAAGATTTGGACTTTTGTTGACTTTGTTAAATTTGTGGAGAACTGAATTACATATGCCCTACTTTATGTCATTAATGTTTGGAAAAACACTGAAGGAAAGGAGAAAAAAAGAAAAGTAAGTAAAACAGCTCTTGTTCTTAGCAATAATTGTATAAAATATTTCATAATATAAATTGCATAAAATGCAGTAAAGCATTTTCAGTTATTGCTGTTTGTGATACATATACTAAAATAAAAGTGTCTTTTTTGTTCTTTTTAGTTTTAAGAAATGTAGGCATAGGCAGATGTAAACAGAGAAGAAAGGGTGGTCAAAAACAAGTTTACATATGCTGTAATTTTGAGTTCTTGAGGTGGGAGATGGGCTGTAAAAGTGCACAGACTATAATAAACGTACAGTTGATATGTTCTCTCTTACTTTTGTATAAGTGAATGTCTGGATTAAAGCATTTTGCTTACTCTAGTAACAAGTTTGTGTGTAAACATGTAAATAAGAGAACACTGAATGTAATGAAAAGTATTCCTTTAGCAAATAAATGTTCAGCATAAGTTGAGAGGATTGCAGAGCTGTACACTTGGTACTGGTGTTTCCATGCAGATAAGCTGACTATAGGGGGCACAAACCCAGAACATTTGTTAAGGCTAAAAGTTACTGTTTTCTGAAAGCATACAACCTGTTTTTCAGATGTAGGAGGGGAATGAGTATAAGACAAGAAGATACAGCAATTAGTGTAAGTAGGAGCACAGGCTGTAACGTGTCTTAACATGGATATACCTAATGTTAGGTTAAGTTAGGCCTGTGTGTGCAGCTCTTCATTTGGGACAACTGTTCCTGTCAGGAGGGTTAAACTTCATTATTTGAAGATGTATATTGTTCTATATGTTTGTTTGTTTTAACTTGATAAGTTATAGGGGTGTTCTCGAAGTGAACTTTTCTCTTTTCTTTTTTTTTTTTTTCTGTTTGAGAGTTTTCATTAAAAAAGTCTTGTAAAATATGGCATAGGTTCAGATGGAGATGACAAGAAACAACTGCATAAAAGATCAGTCTGCCAAACATTAGTCGATGCATGTAACACAAAAGCTGGAAATAGACATTTAGAAAATCTGTCGTATATAAGTCAGAATAATATCTTATCATAATGGCTGCAGTAATATTATTTTAGAACATGAATAGCCACACAGGTATAGAAAATAGACATTTAGAAAATCTGCCGTATATAATAAGTCAGAATAATATCTTATCATAATGGCTGCAGTAATATTATTTTAAAACATGAATAGCCGCATAGATATAGAAAAAAGGTTAGAGTACTGATTTATTTTAAGAAATGCAAATAGCAATGCCACAGGGGACAATTTTGGAAAGAAGTGAGCATGGGAATTTCATAAAAAAAGGGATTTCAAGATGGATATTCAGCAGATTATCAAGAACAAAGGAAAATGGAACTACTTATACTAATTGAAAAAGGGGCTCCAATACTGCTAAAAGAGGGGAAAAATGGCAGTAAAACAGTAGATTTGTGGTAGTGAGGGCTAGTGGCAAGGGAGGAGGATTACGCTAATATGTACTTATATTCCACCTAAAACTGCTATTATTCAGCTTAAAATCTGGGGAAAATAATCAGTTTTCAGAGAATATCACTTATAAGTGGGGAATGAAAACTGATTTGCAACAGTGAGGATGTACCTGGAGGAACTAGAAGGGAAATATAACAAAAGTGGGTAGGTTTCTGAAGACATTTATGAAAATATTTGGTATCGAAGATGTGAACTCAGTATTAGGAGCTTGGAGATAATTTAGATATTATTTCCCAAGGTACAATAACTGGGCTACACTACACAGAAATTATACTTCACAGGAAAAGTGTGTTTAATTGAAAGATTCGACACGCATCCGATAACTATTTCAGATCAAGTACCAATAACAACTAAGATAAAATATAGGGTAATGAAGTAAAAATGAGACACTAATGCTTCCCCACCTACTTGTTAGAAAGAGAGGAATTTAAGGAATGGTTAACAGAAATTATTTAAGAACTATTAAGGAAAAATAGAAGTTTATTATTTACTTATAGCCAAGGCGTAGGATAAAATAAAACTGGAGTTTAAAATAATGTAGAAATAAAAGAAAAAGAGATATGGTCAAGAAGTAACAAGAATATTAGAGGACTGACAAATATTAAAATATTGCAAAATAAGAGGGATCTCACAGAACAAGATGGACAACTGCAGAGTGTTAAAGAGAAAGTAAGGGAGTATCTGGGTAATATGCATGAGTTTAGAAAGACTGCTGTTAAGCAACTCTTTTTAATAAGTCCAGACTACAAAAAATCTTATTACAATGACATAAGCAAATGAAAGTAGAATGGGTTGTTGCCAAACTTAGGGGCCTATATCTAGAAAAATAACAACAGATCCTGTAGCGGTACTCGAGATATTTCAGAAATTTTATGAAAATTTGTACAAAGCAAAGAAATGTAGAAATCAAGAAAAAGTACAAATGGAAATATTTATGGAAGCTTTAAGCATGCCAAAGCTGGAGGTAGCTGAGGCTCAACACCCAACAGTTAAAACTAAATCTTTAAAAGAAAGTCTCCAGGAATAGATGGCATTCCTGTGGATGTTTGGAAATTACCAGGGCCAAAAGTGATAAAGCTCTGGAAGGTTTTGCTTAGCAGCATTTTCAAAGGAAGGAAGCACCAACATCTTGGAAGAAAACTATGGTGGCTGTAACACCTAAAGCTGGTAAAGACCTATCAGACCCAGCTTTACATGGACCCATTTCAATTTTAAACCATGGTTACAAAGTGTTTATGTGCAAATCCGCTATGAAACTAGCAAAGGTGCTGCCAAACTTGATAGATATGGAACAATGTGGTTTTGTAGAGGGATAGTAAGCTGGGATTTTTTGGGTATGGCAATAGAAATTTTTGAATTCCCTGATACAATAAGATTAATTACAAAGATATATGAGGCAACAGAAGTAAAAATGAAAGTGTTAGGATTCCATTCTGATTAGTTGTTTCTAAACAGAGGATCCAGGCAGGAGTGTCCTTCTTTCCCAGTGTTATTTGCATTATATTTAGAGCTCTTGGCAAAGAAAATAAGGGACTCCAAAATTCAAGGATGTGATTGGTATGATAATCAAGAAAAGTTGGTTTTATTTGATGATGATATTATTTTGTATCTGATAAAACCTCCAAAAAATGATATCTCAGTGCTGTGGAACATGCTGAGACAGTTTCATTTTTTTTGGGATACAAAATTAATGCAAACAAAACAATGGCTATAGTTGTAAAATATGTACACACACATACAAGAACTGGTTCAGCAATACTCATATTTATGGGAACACTATAAAATGAAATAATTAGGAGTATGGATTAAAAAATATTCTTTTTTGGCAGCTAAGCATATGTGGGAAGAGACTAAACAAAAGATAATACAAAACCTGAGAACTGGAATAGCAACCTGGATAGCAAGACACAAGCAGTGAAAATATTTTTAGTCCCTTTAGTTGTATACACAGGTCAGGCATATTTTTACCAACCAGTGGAGAAGTTGTGGACAGTAAATAAAGAGTTGAAGGATTACTTCTCGGAGGATCAAGGTGAGCCTTCCAGTAGTACAAGGCAGTTTAGGATTACTTGATTTGAAGGGATATTTTAGAGCTACACAGTTAAGACTAATATACGCAGTACAGGCAAAATGCCATAATGCAAAGTAGAAAGGGTCGATGATGAAGCAGGGAGATATTCTAGAAATAAGGAGAGAATGGTTATTTTGGATACAGATCCTCAAGGAGAACAACAGCTGTACAAAATATTACATTCATAAAGTAGCAGAAAGTATTCGAATAGCAAAACTAATGCAAGAATGGAGAAAGGAAATTCTGACAATAGGGATAACTGCAATTAGGGGTACAGAAAATAGGCAAGGGGGGCTGGAATTTGCCGGAGAAAACTGGCAAAGGAACCAAGGTATTGGGAGCAAGTAACTAGAGAGGCAAAGGTAATAGAATGGGAATTGGCCAGGAAGACATTTGGACTGAAGGCTAGATACTGCATTCCCCCATCAGGGACTGATATCAGAGTACAGGCAAACAGAAAGGAATAGGGGAAGCCTAAGTGAAAGACCTGCATGGGTAAAGACGGAATGAGAGAAGGTTAATGAATGTTCACCTGGAACACTAGACTAAGGAGGATGTCCTTCATCCAGACTACAGATTCTGGGCATTTTGAAAGAGAGTTTTCAAATATTTACAGCCATCTAAATACTGAAGAATATAAATGTCTTGAAATCTGCAATGAGCTATTACTGGTTCCAGACACTTAGTAAATATCATTGGAGCTGAAGAGAGCCCAAAGGGTAAGACAGAAAACTGAAAATGTAAGCCAGATACAGAAAATCTTAAAAACATCTGAAGTGTTTGAGAACTGTGGTGAAATAAGCACCTTTTAAAACTAGAATACTAAAACACAGAGCAGCAGGACGAGGGGTAAAATAGAATGAAGCAGAAGCATCTTGAATTTTGAGACTTTGATGAAGATTTTGCAACGACAAATCTAGGACTGATCTCAAAGTTTCTTCTTTCCTTGGCACCAGAAAGATTACTGAATAAAATCTTTTCTGTGTTTGCTCTGAGTGAGCTGGTTCTAAGACCCTTAGAGACCGTATTTGCTCCTGGGTGGAGGAAACCGATTTTTTTTTTGAGGGATGAAGAAAAATCCCCTGAAAAGGAGGAAGGGAACCACACTGCCAATTGTAACCTTTCTGAATGATTCTCAGAACCCACTTATCTGAAGTTACTTCATGCCACAGAGGAAAATAAAGACCTAGACTTTGGGAAAGATGCAATGGGTAGCCATGGTAGGAAGGTGAAACCTCCTGAAGGGACATGCAGTCAGTCTGCCTTTCTGGACTCTCCTTGGTTCTGACAGGAACTCCCCAGGCTACTTACCATTGCTTTTTGAAATTTTGACTGCCTATACCTTGCTAAGACTGTTTGCTCTGTTTCCTGGAAAATGTTCATTTAAACTATTGGAAGGAATGTTGAAAAAAATCTGAGAAACATCCTGAATTAAACTTCCCTCTTTCAAGCAAAACATTTAAAGACCACAGCAGAAGAGGGGCCAAACAATACTTCTCTACCTAAGAAAGAATTCAAGATTACAGCTTTGTCATACTCTGGTAAGCTTTGTAAATGTAACCATGCAAATGCTCCCATATTTTCAGAAGAAGCAAGCAGATATTTTGAAATATGAGCCAGAAAGTTCAGAATTCTGAAGGCTAAAGTAGAAGAAAAATAAATCTATCAAAAGCTTTTCCCTCTTTGTCAGAAGGGATAAAGTTAGCATTCATAAGGTGCTTGGCAACAGTTGGTTTTGCCAAAGAAATAATTGCAGGGTCTGACTTGGGATTAGAAAATAAATTATACAAGGTCCCCCAGACCCACAGATATCCATCAGACTTTACAGGAGGCTGACTGCCATGCATGCTGTCAAGAAAACATCCTCTAATACTAGTAAGACAGCAAGAAAACAGCTGAAATAAACACAAGGTGCAGGGTACAAGTCTCACAAGGGATAAATGGGTAGACTTAAAATGGCTCGCAAGAGCAGTTAGCCTAGCACGAGCCTATGAAATATGAAAGCTGAGGAAAACCCAGTTGCAATAAATTCTAATATTTTTTTTTTTGTGATACTGGAATGTCACTTTGTTACCACTGAAATTATTCTTTCATTTGGACTACAATTTTAGAAAAAGATAATTCTTCAGGAAGGGAAGCTGAAGGAAAACTTTCTTCAGAATTGTATACCCTTTCATGTGTCATCCACTGAACAAATATAATCCTAGTCAAAATTCCTGCCCTTTTGAATGGAAATCCAATGTCCAAAAAGAGGGAATTATTTATCTTTTAAAACTAACTTCGGAATCAGAATTAAAAAAAGCAAATGTCTGAAATAAACCCTTAGCAAAACCCAGCCAATTTTCCATGTCCATCCAATGTGAAACAGGAAAAGAAATAAGCCTGTTTTCTTTTATTAAACAACCCCCCCCCCCCCAAGAATAAGATGCGGCTCTTCTCCAGGAATCAGAACCTTAGGTTGGCTTTGTTGTAAAGCATCATCAACCTCCTCAGACATTGACAAGAGAGTTTGTCCTTAACCAAACAGGACAACCCAACAGCTGCAGAGGATGGGACCAACTCCCCAGTCCTTAACAACGTCTCAAGGAGCAATGCCTGGGGGATTTACAGAAGATGACTGATCTGAGGTACCTGATTTGGCCACAGTAGAGTCACTCAGAGAGATTTTAGTTGAATATTTCAAGCTCAGATCTGAAAGAAAAGGATAGTTGCTTAAAAGATTTAATTGGTAGGACATGGGATCATCCTTCCACATCAAGTTAAAATGCTTCCATTTTAGGACCTACACAGTCTTTAGTAGACAGCATTATGGCATCTCTAAACAGGACTTTGACCACTTTCTGTGATATTCTACAGCTGACTTTAGGAATTATGGGAGATCATAAAACAGCTTTCTCATGCAGACATACTTCATCATCATCATCCTGAGACAGCAGATACCATGTCAGTGTTGTCATCGACAATTTCTGGAACAGGAAGAATTAGAATGTTTTAAGGCCAGAACGCAGAATGGAATCTATCCACCTGCTCACAGTGGACATTTAGCAGAAATGTGCTAATAAGCCAAAAATTTGGGAAAAGAACTATAACACTCCCTATGCAGGAATGCCATTTATGTTAAGTACTGTACAACTCCCACTGTGCAACAATACTCTAGTGTCTGAGAATTTAAATGGTTATACAACCAAGTGCATTGCTCTATATGAATACTGTGCTGACATGAATGGCTGGTAGTGATTCTCAAGTGCGGAATTTAATAGATTTCAGAACTTCTTGTTCCACCAAACTATGATGTTTAGGTAAAAAGTAAACTTCTAATCAAATCCTTGCAAGTATTTATTGTCCAATTCCTTTAACCAGAGATAAACAGCTCTTCTGATGTTGAGCATGCCATTCTAAACAAGAATGAGATGTTACCAATATTTCACAAATTAGATGGATTGTCAGATAAATTTACTCTTCCTTAACATGAACAATGTGAATAATACAACACTGCCACCTTACTGTTCAGTATGCGCATATCCAGATCTTCCTTTCTTTGTTTCAAAATATCTACAAAGCCACTTGTCTACAGATAGATACGCTTTGTAAAGAACAAATTACATATGTGACATTTTTTTTCTCATAAGACAATCAACACATCAGAGGCATGATGAGTCCTTAGTATTTTAAGTTTTTGCCTTTTATAACGAAATCAGTTGGTCACAGACAGCATAGCAAACATTAATAATCAGCTGTCATTTGTCATTTACTCGGCTATCCCCATGTCTGAAAAGCTGAATATAACTCTACTACCTAATTTGTGAGAGCAGGCAGAGCTCATCTAATCTTCAGTATATTTAACAAGAAACCAAAGAAGATGTTGCAAAACTGTGACATTTGTAACAGCAGTCTTTGTATGCAGATGTGTAAAATATATCTTTCAAAACGAGTAACCATTTACTGGCAAAACAGCAGTTAAATCAAGTATTTTGACACCTTCACATAACTGGGAATGGATTTGTTCTTTAAGTTATGAAGATGAATCCTGATTAGCTAAAAAAGGAAAATCGCCTTATTTCAAATTAGGTTTTACATATTTTCTAGTTTTCTTTGACATTTAAATAACCATCAGAAAGCCTGAGTTTTTCAAATATTTTACTACAGTGTAAGGCTGGAATATGTAAAGAATAATCCATTATAAGGAGTGGCAAAAGTAACCATCTAGGTACATCAGATCATAAGGTGAAATAAATGTTTTGGCCAAGCAGAAGTAAATCCCACCATAACTTACATCTTACTGCCAAGAATTGTTGTTATTACAAAACAATTTTAGACTATACTGTATGTGGGGCTCACAGTATATGGATGGTTAATTAGCTAGTTCCAGGGTATCTTGTCTTTTTTTTGGTTTTATTTTCACAGGTGTTTATGTTCAGAGTTGTGATGACAACACTGTGGTACAACTTCAACAGGTACATTATTTCATTTTGTATGGTGAGACAAACAAATCCCATAAATGACCAGAAATTAAAAGGTTTTCATGTACGTTGTTGCTAGTCACCAGTTTGAAATGTAGATGATATTCTAGTTTCAGTAACTGAAGCTGTGCAATTAAACTCTAGGAAATTGAGTTTATTACAGTGACTGACTTAATGACTTTGCGACTGTTTAACTGAATTTTAGAAGTCAACTTTCATTAATTCAATTGCATTTTTCACATGCTTCCAATAAACTGTTGCCAGTCAAAAAATTCATTATGGACAGCAGTCAAGAAAAAAACATTCGGCTCAAAATAACAAAAATACCATTACTTAAGCAAAAGTAATAAAAGGGGGCTAAATGCTGTTGTACATGTCAAACTTTTAGAAACAATAAAACAATATAACAATGTATGCAGTTTGATTCTGGGTCACACGGATCACAGAAAGTTACTAGGCTATTGGCCCTGAGGCCCTTAAAAGCCTAGCCAAAAATTTAGCCCATTATCCAACAAGTTAGCACCCTATGCCACTGTCCAGCAGGGACACAGGTGGAATCCTAGGGGTGTATTTTCTGTTCCCCACCCAGTTATCCAGGTTGTGCTTAAAAAGGTTTAATGAGGTACTCTGCTTTATGGGGAGAGGGAGTCTATTCCACAAAAGGGGAGGCTCTGGGATACAAATCTGTCCTGCCAACAAGTCCTATTGATGTCACAGACCAGGTTGAGGTCTCATATGCAGGTTACATGAGTGGAGCTTGACTTGCGGATATGCAGCAGTCCCATCAGGACGGGGTCTGAGATTGTTTTGTATGCCAGACAGAGGTCACCTCTGAGGAGTCTGTAGGAGACTAAGTAGAGGGACAGGGCTTTTAGCCTATCTGTGTAGGGTAGATGTTTGAAGCCCTGGATTCTCTGGGTGAGAAATCTCTGTGGTCTCTCCAGCTGCTGCATGTGCCTTGTGAGGTACATGCCGAAAGGGGCACTGTATTCAATAATTGGACTTATAAGGAAGAATACAGGGATGTTATGACAACCTTGTCCCTGGATGAGATACCCTTACTAATGAGGTGGGCCATGTAGAAAGCTTTCCATACAACGGAGGCAATATGGTAGTCAAATGTTAGTTTGCTATAAACCTGGGTTCCCAAGTCCCTCATGACTTGACTGCGTGCTTACTGCCTTATTATCAACACAATAATAATTTGTGGGGACGTCATTCTCCCCAAACGGGATGATGATGCATTTTTTGGCATTCAGTTTGAGGTCATGTTTCTGGCACCAGTCATTTATTTGGATGAGACCCTCTGAGGATGTCCACATCACTAGGGGAATTGATGACAGCACCCAGCTTGCAATCATATGCAAACTTGGTTGGCCATAGCCCACCAGATTTGGCCTGCACCTCTGGGAAGTATATCCTAAACAGCAAGGGCCCAAGACTGATCCCTGGGGAACACTACTTGTTATGGGTCTACTACGTGAGGTGGCTTCCCCTATTTTTGACTAGGTGAGTTCCATCATTGAGCCAGTTTGCTACCCATCTGAAAACATATGGATTGATGCCTAGCTGAGAGAGTTTATCTATTATACCTGAGTGGGGAATAGTACTTAAGGCCTTGGCCAGGTCAAGGTAGGCGGTATGCACCATCTTCCCCTTGTCTATGGCCTTGGTGACTGTCTCAAAGAAGTTGACTAATTTTACTGGCATGACCTCCCCTTGACAAAACCAAACTGTGTGGGATCAAGTGTCTGGAGGATGCCAATGTCCTTGATCAGGAGGTCCATGATAATCCACTCCATGGGCTTGCAGATCAGGCTAGTTAGGCTAATGGGTCTATAATTTCCTGGATCAGTGGTCATTCCACTTTTGTGCAAAGGGATGACAATTGCTGTCCTCCACTCAGCTGGGACAAACCCAGTAGTCAGGCTTTGGTTGAATAGGGTGCCTAATGGTGCTGCAAGTTACTGCCTGAGTTCATGTAGGATGCAGCATGGGAGGTTATCGTGTTCCATGGAGGCTGTTTTTTGCCTTTGAGAGGGCAGTGATGACTTGCTCCTTAGAGATAAGGGGGGGGGGGGCAGGTACTGGGGATGTCCTGTTTTACTGATGGGGGGGGGGGGACAGAGAAGTGAAGTTTTCACTGAACCTGTCTGCCAGCAGGTTGGCTATATGTAAAGGGTTGTGTATGTGGTGTCCTTGACCACCAGTTCTAAGCAGATCTGCATGCTTCCCTTGAGATTGCGGATATATGTGAAGAAAGCCTTATGACTGTCTTTAGTAGATGTGGCCAGTTTGGAATCAAAGTTTAGTTTGGAGGATTTCACTAGTAATTTTATTTGCTTGTTCAGGCTAAGGAGAGATTGCTTCCAATTAGACACCTGCTCCTTTTTCCTGGAGAGCAATTTCTTTCCTTTTATTATAGAATTTATTTACTGTAGATGTTCACCAGACAGGTTTACTCTTCCTTGAGGAGGAGGATTTCATCCTGTCTGGTATTCCCAATTCCATGCAGCTATATAAATGCTCATATAGTACTTTGGTGTAATTTTGGACATATGTGCCAGTTTCTGTGGAGAGGCAAGAGGCTGTGAAGCTGTTTCTACCTTCCCTCAGAGGCTGTAATCAGCTTTGAAGAAGTTTTTGTGTTTGACCTAGATAGAGGAGGTTGGGGGAGATCTTACCAGGGATGATGACATGGTAGGGATGCTGAAGTGGTTACTAATGTTGGTTAATTCAAAGTCCAAGATATTCTCACCTCTTGTGGGGGTGTCAACCAACTGGTCCAGGGCATTTGCTTTGACGAAATCAAGGAATATCTGGGCATTTGTGTTTTGGCATGAGAATTTCTTCCAATCTATGGTTGGATAGTTAAAGTTGCCCAGGATCAGGGTAAAGGGTTGAATCTTGATAGATTCGAAGAGGTCCAGATAGGTGGAGTGGGCATCTTGAGTCACAGATGAAGGCCTGCAGCTAGCTATGATTTGAATAGGGGTCTTGTCAATTGTTAACTGCACCTGGAGTATTTCCTTTGCATCATACCGTTTGACCAGCCTAGAGGTGTGTATGTCTTTTATATATATATATTGCAACTCTACCTCCTTTTGTTTTGCTGCCCACAGCTTGGGGTCTGGATGAATGACAGGATGAGTAACCTGGTAGGTGCTCTCCGCAGCTTTGAATCAGGTTTCTGCGACTGCACAAATGTCAGCTTCTTCCAGGGTTAAGAATGCTTTAAGTGAGTGCAGTTTCATGTTTAGACTCCTAGCGTTTAGCAGCATAACCTTTAATTTACATTTTGATGAAATTTTCATGTTGGTAATTTTGACCTCATGGCATTGCCTAAAAAAAGGCATTAAGGGGGAGGCAAGAGCCTTTGCCTGGAGCCTGAAGCCCAAGGGAGACAGATGCAGGCCATCTCTGGCAAAGCGTCGTGGCTTGTCAATCATGTCATCCCATGCTGTAACGTACTAGAGCCCCTTAGAATGACAGCAGAAACAAAGCCAGTTGTTAAGTCAATCATTTTCTGTTTGTATTGAGGCATCATTCTGGGTGATGGTAGAATGCTGCTTAAGGCTAGGGACATACCTGCCTGGGACACATACTCAGCGAGCTCGATCATCTCTCTCTTCATATAGTCCAGGGAGGTACATCTCAAGTTATTCACTCCAACATGGACTATGAACAGAGTCATAACAGTACCTGTTGAGAGACTTGAGTGCGTTGATGATACGGCGTAAGGTTTACTAAGATTGAGAAATCTTAATGTGCATGTGCAAATTTTCGCAAGACACTACTAACAGAACTACAATTACACAATATAATTGGTCAATATACTGAAATAAATACTGAATGCGTATATAATGTTTTGTTAATGTTGACATAAAGTAGCTGAATTTAAAGAGCAGAGTTATCAGTAAAACAGTTGAACTTTTAAAAGCAGAATTAAACATGCTCTTCTAAGTGAATACAAGTTGTATGGAAGCATTTAAGTGATTCATGGTTACTTGAGTGCTAAAGGAAAAGGTGTGTGTGTGTGTGTGTGTCTGTGTGTGTGTCTGTGTGTGTGTGTGTGTGTTTTGCACAAATTTTCAAACCTGATATATGAACATGTGCTTGATACGGGTTTGGGTTTGACAAGAAACCCTGAAAAGAAAATGTCTGAACATGCACACAGTTTTAGAATAAATTAAGATGTGGAACATAATCAAGCTGCTGATGCTACTAAACAGGACAGAACAACTTGTGATAAAAGACTGCAATTACATTACTTAGAAAATTATACACCAAACCTTGGCTCTATGACACAAAAGGGGTAGAGCCTAACTAAGACCCAAATGACCCAAGTTAGGTCTGTGGCTCAGGTTAGTGGAGAAGCCAGGTGTAAGGGAGGAAAGACAACTGTCAGACCTCCCATTCCAGGAAGGATGGTGGAGTTTCTGCCTACCAGCGGTTATTCTCCTGATAAGGACAGTGCTGTAATCACAGGGCAAATTGCTGCTGAATTTAGCAAGGGAGGGTAGGGTTGTTTCATTCCCCCTCCCCAACACCTTCATTACTATGCACACAGCTCTTTAAGTTATTCAATTTAAATGTTCGTATTTAATACAAGTCTTTGTCTTATGGGCTATGTTGTGTCTGCTTTTCATGCTGTACAGTTAGCTAATGTTATAACTCCACCAAAGGGAGTCATTTTTTGAATTTCCACATATATCTGAGTCTTACTGGAAAGGATCTGTCTATGCAACCATTCATTTTGTGACCGAATTCATGGAATATCTCAGCTGTTCTCTTTGTATTCACACTAACCACCTAGTATGTCTGTTTGACACATTAATCACTACTCAGTAAAACCTCAAATTAAAACTTGTTAGGGTAACAGCTTTTTAATGTAACAGTGCCATGGACTGGCTCTATAGTGGAAGTAATTACTTCTGGGGGTGGACAGTAAGACCCTGTATTAGTGACAATTAATTATTTATAAAGGAGAGCCAAGATGATATTATCTACTGTACCTTGACTTTACTACTTATTTATTTTATTTAGTTATTGGCATTTGATTACCGGGAAAGTCCACTGGGCCAGTGAATGCCCATTTTTTGTGGAGGCCCGGGGTGAAAAGCTCCAGATTATAAAATGACAGAAAAACATTTTTCAAATATTACAGAATGAAGTTCCATAAGAGTTATACAGTAAGACAAAATAAAATAAAATTGTATGAAAACTATATAATACTGATAAAGGTGATAGGACATTATAAGATCAACAATGTTAAACAATGTCAAAGTACAGGCCATCAGATCATTTAACAAAATACAAGCTAAACAGTGTGATTAGGTATTGTACTGATTGTAAGCTCCAGAGTAAGCATACAGTTCAAGGAGTTACTTACAGTGTTGAATTGTAACATATATAAATGTAGAAGTAGAATGCAATCCGGAGAGGGAGAGAGAAGAAAAACGTGATTAGGAGGTTACAATGAGGCAAGAGGAGACATTAAGAAGTTAGTGTTCAATAAGATTAGAAAGAAAATGGAATATTTTTGCAAGGGTTAGAGATGGACAGATTATGTTCACTAGATATAGTATGTAATGGCAGAAGAAGGAGTTGAACAGTTACAAGTCCAGTTGGAGAGGAGATGACTTTGCAGAGCAGTTTTTAAGTTGCAGGAGTTATGTTGAAAGCGAATGGATGTAGGCAGAATATTCAATTTTTGGCGATGTTCCACGAATACAATAACTGTTCTGCAGGTAATTTAGGTTTATGAACTTGAAGAAGCTGTTGTTGTTCAGATCGCAGAGGCCTAGTAGGGTTATAAAGGGTGAGTAGAGAGTTAATAAAATTATGAGCAGTTGTAAGCTGGAGGAGTAATTGGTAGTGGGGGAGTTCGAGCCATTGTAACTTTTTTTAGGGCAATACAGTGGTGAGTAGAACGGTGACTGTTTGCATCAAATTTAGCTATCTTACTTTAACATGTTTCTAATTTTGATTGCAAGGAGGATTGCAAGTTGGTTAATAGAGGTGCACCATAGGATAGAGAGGGTAGTAGGTATGATAGTGCTAGTACTTGTTTAGTATGGAGAAAGAGGAACTTACTGTGTCTGTACAGCAACACTAACTTTTTATGTGTCTTACTTATATTGTTTTGAATATGCAAATCAGATTTGAGGTTTTCATGGATTATTACTCCTAACAATTTAGTATGGGTTACTAGCTCAACATTTGTAGAGTTGAGAGAGTATATGTCGAGGTCAGCTTTGTTTATAGGGAATTGTCTCATGGGTGTGAAAATCACAAGTTTAGTTTTTTTTTTGGATTTAAAGAAAGGTGATTATCATGAGGCCATGTCTCCACAGTGGAAAATGCTGCCCGAGTATTTTGCTGAAGTATTTTTGTATTGGGTGCAGAGCAGAATACGGTGGAGTCGTCTGCATACTGGACTAGGGAGCCCTGCAGGATAGAATGGTGGAGACGGTTAATAAAAATATTAACTAGAAGAGGGCCTAAAATTGAGTCTTGGTGGATGCCTGTAGGGTTGTGAAGGTAGGGGGAGATGGAATTTTGCCATTTAACAGCGTGCTCCCTGTTAGAGATAGCTTTTGAACCAATTAAGTGACTGGGGAGATAGCCCTATGTCTGAGAGCTGAGAGAGGAGGATAGAGTGAGAGATGTTATCAAATGCTTTTGATAGATCTAAGAAAAGGGTGGACATAATGCATCTAAAGTCCCTGGCTTTGTTAACTATGTCTAAAAAGGAAATTAGCGCATGTGACCTAGGTGGAACCCATGTTGTGTTGGGGAGAGGATTTTGATTTTTAGAAGATAGCCTAAAGGTTGTTTTTGCACAAATTTTTCAAGGATTTTAGAGATGGGGGAAAGTTGGAGATATCAGTTAATGGGCCATCTTTACATAGAGGAAGAATGATTGCTTTTTTCCAAAGATGAGGAACATAGGATTCTTGGATTAAGCTGTTGATCAGAATGCTAATGTGGTAGGCCACTGCATTTTTAAGAAACTTGGTTGGAAATTATTGGCTGAGTCTGAGCAGAGTTTTAATTTCAAAAGGAGTTTTTTGATGAGTATGGTGAGGATGGGAGAGAGGTTGAATTCTGGGTGGGAAGACTGTTAAGAGCAGTGAGATGGTGGGGAGTTAATGCTTGGAGTTGCATGATCTAAGGTTTGGAGGGTATTATGAGAGTTCTGAGGATAGGGATGTTGTAGGAGAGAATGGAAAGAGGCAGTTGTAGGAAATGACTTATTTGGGAGTGGTAAAGAAAAAGTAGCAGTAATATTAGCAATGGTGTCAATAAAGTAGGTGTTAAAGATGGTGGTTATTTGTTCAGGAGGCATGGGCAGGGGATTCGGTTTGGTGCCAAGGTATAAAAGATTATTGATAGAAGATCAGAATGTTTTGGGGTTATTTTTTCTATTTGTTTGCTGGTTGTAGAAGTACTGCTGTTTGTCTTTAGAGATGAGTTTTTTAGCTTGGTTTCAGAGTTGTTTATAATGAATGAGGTCAGATGGATTGTTAGATTTAAGCCAGATTTCCCATGCTTTATCTCTACAAGTTATAATATCTTTAGTAGGTTTTGTTAACCAGGGGGTATGGTTGCTTTTGATTATTTTGGTTCTAGTAGGAGCTACACTCTCCAAAATATTTAGAAAGGTATTATTGAAATAAAGTAGAGTCTCATCTAATTATAGAATTTTAGACTATTCAAATTGAGACTTTTCAGGATGCTATTAAATGTGAGGAGGGTTAAATTTTGAAAAGTTTTGGACAAGTTTAATATTTTGGACTTTAGTGATGGATGTATAAGCACGGGCAGCATAGGCTGGGAGATGGTCACTAACAGAGTTGGACATGGTACCTGAGGCTATGTATTTGGAGGGGTATGAGACTAAAATCCAGACTGAGATGGAGTCTTCATTAGTTCTGTTATTGTACGTAGTAGTGGTGGAGATAAGTTGGGTGAAGTGAAACAAATTTGTGCAGGAGGGTGATTGGGCCACCATTTCCTCCATACAATCAATATTCATGTCACCAAGAATAACTGTTTCATTTTTTATGTTGTAGGAAATCCAGGAAAGGATATTTTCTAAAACTGCCATGTTATTTCCAGGAGGGATGCATAGCACAATAATACAAAGTTTTTAGAGCAGTTGATTTCCAGAATGGACATCAGAATTTCAGCATTTTGGAAACGAAGGATAGATTCTTTAAATGGAAAAATGTTGAAAGTACTGGGGTAGATGATGGCAATGCTACCACATTTTTATTAAGTCTTTCTGCTCTAATTATGCTAAAGTTTGGTGGGAAAAACTCAGAGTCCTGTATAGAAGGTTTTAACCAGGTTTCTGCAGCAGCTAGGATATTGGTTTTACTGTGGGTGAGCCAGACTTGAAATTATGAGGATTTAATGCAGATACTTTGGAAGTTTAAAGTAGTAATGTGCAGAGTTTTGGAACATTTAAGGGATGCAGCATTTGAGGGGAAACAAGTGTTGGAGGGCCCAGGGTTTGGGTGTATGACTCAGGAACATACGAGGGAAGAAAGAATATGGGAAAGATGGTATACAATATGAGATAGTTTAGAGATGACATAGATAGGAGTTGGTTGTATAATATAAGGAATACAAAGTGTAGAGAATATATTGTTTGCACACAGAAGATAACTTGTATGATATAGTCTAGGGCTAATGTTTAAAAAGGAGTTCTGCAAGGAAAGTATAACACTAGTTACATAGTTTGCTTCATGAGAAAATGAGTGCAGGTTTAATGATGCTGTGTGTGAAAGTAGTAGTACTATAACAGAAAAAGGGAATAGGAGTATTGTATGAGAGGAAAAGGGGAGACATTTGGTGAGAATACTGTAGGGATAGAAAGTGAAGATTGTTTGTTAGAAGGAAGTGTAAAGGAGGGAGTGGAGGTGGGTGATTGGCCAGCGTGCACAGGAGAGTGGCTAAGAGAATATAAATGTAATGAAAAAGGGTGTGTGTGGGAATGGCGGTAGGGTAGGGGAGCGGAGCAGGTTGAACCCACCTTAGACACAGAACCACCAAAAACAATCTACAAGCAGGTAAAAACAAGTCACCAGAGCTTTTATTGTCTGCAGGAGTAGCTTTGACTGAAAAAAAGACTATCTAGCTGTCACATCTAAGATAGTGAAGTACAGTTTGGCAGTTTATGCACTGCCGCTAAACAGCCACTTTGCGAATAAGCAATAAGAAACAAAAGTATTGACCTGAGAAAAAAGGAAGGCTTGAGTAGTTTAGGGAGTGGAAAACCAAATGTATCATAGTTAACAGCTATCATTCCGGTGTTGTGCAGGCCAGGGTAGCTGTACATCAAGCAGTCTACTGTGTGGTTTAGAACAGTAATTCTGGCTATGTTACACTTAAGAATGCTGAGTGGGATAAATGACAAAAACTTGGGAACTGCAAAGATAAAACCCATTGTACAAAACTGGCTCAGTGTCCAGACACTGATAAAGAAACTGGAGACATGAATGTCAAATATCCCAAATTCATCAGTGATAGCACATCTGCATCCCTGAAATATTCATATACACACACCATGGGGATGTATTTACAGTAAGCCTTTTAGGGGCTTGGTGTCTTAATCGCAGTGGATACACATTTAAGGTGGCCAGAAATGGAGTCTATAATGACAAAGATGGTTCTATCTGTGCTATGAACAACGCCTGAACAAATACAAATCATCCACAATTCAAATCAAAGAAATTCAAGCAAAATCATATCTGCAGATAACCAGCCAACTGCAGATGAAAAGGAAGGCAAGAAAGTAGAAAGATTTAAGAGAACAAGCCCCTTATGATAAGCCCTTTACAATATATGATACACAAGTTCCTGTTTATCATAACTTTGGCCACCTGTACTACACTAACACTGTTGCCCCAAGCAGAAAAATAGATCCCAGTTAGGACTTGAAACCTAATAAAAGTCATTCAAATGTTTCTTCTTATGCCAGAAACTGACCAAAGACTTTCTTAAGATTGGCAGACTGCATGGCAGCTGAAGTGTGTCATGTTTTGTAACCCAATGGTGCACTTTGAAAGTACTTCTGTGTACCTGAAGATAACATATAAATCAGCTGTGGAGTCTTCTGCAAGCAGATGTACACTGCCGTTTAACAGGCAACCACATTCTAAATAACCACCTGACATAAATAAAGATACCATGGAAGAGAAAGTGGCCATCACCTATACACTGGTACCAATCACATACTCTAAACCTAAACACTGGTAGTATGACTGCACCAGCAACTTAAGAAGATGACCCTACCAGTATTTTAACTTCTTAATAACTGGCCATGGAGGGATGCTGCTCAAATCATAGACCACAGTTAGTCCCACAGGATGATGGCCAAACAGTGCTGCATTCTGAAAAACATGACAGACCAGACTTTAGACCACAGAGGTATAACTATTCAAGGCCAGTTAGTACCACTGGGTGACAAAAACAGTGTTTTAACACCTCCAAAGAAGGACACCCCTGAAGGGCCTAAGAAGTCAGTGCTCTAAGACCAGTGGGGCTACAGAGATTCATTTTGAGTACCCAATAAGGCTGCCTCAGATGCTAAATCCAGGAGTTAGTTAGTTTTGATAACGAATTAGCATAAATGTACCAAAATAAAATGCCTACCACATTTTTGTTAAAACCATGCCCAGCTGACTAAGATAACAATGCTGCAGAATGAAACAGTATTCATTGTAATTACCAAGACTTCATGGCTGACTCAATAACAGTAATTCCAACAAAGTAAAAGAAGCAACTAAAAAGATGTGACTTAAAATAAATAAATAACTTTAAGCATACTGGCATTAAGAAATTGTTCTTACTGGAGCACAGACATACACATACTTACACATTTATTTACTGGGTTTTTTTGTTTACATAAATAAACATGTAAAGAGGAGGAGTGCTTTTGTAGTATGGCTATAAGGTTGCTTTTTCCTTAAGGCACACCTTCACTTTAGCCATGAGTAGGCAGATTCAGTACAAAATGCATCACATAAAATTACCTTGTTGCTCCTATGTTTACTACAAAGATAGGTGTGCATTTGTTTTGGTACTGTAACCAATCATTCCAGATTGCAGTACTAGCAGTAGCACAGCCCACTGTGTACCAGTGAGGCAGTGAAGATGGCATCTTTGTAAATGACTGACGCCTGTTAGCCCAACACAGATGGCACTGACCTGGGTGCCAGCCAACTGTCAGAGCAGACAATGTGCCTGTCAGCAAATGGATAGGTGTATAACCGTGTATGTTTCAGGATGGTCAACTGTTGTCTTTGCAGGTGTGATCTGGCAAGTGGTTCAGCCTTTCTCATTACTGGAAACAAGTTCTTTCATGCCAGTGTAAATGTTTAACCTACAATCAGATGACTTCACTGGTGAGCCCTGAAATACTATATACATGCACCTGTATGACATACCTTTGGGTGGGGGTGCATCCTTATGCAAAACTGAATGGTTTGTTCAAGTATAACAACTAGGTTTGAAATGTTACAAACAGTCTGTATGGCATGGATGAGTTTTCCAACGTCTGTTGTAATTATGACATAGCTGTAATCTTGCACCTTCTACTTCAGCACTATATAATATGGATCTACTACTGTTTATCGAAGTTTCAAAACTTCGAAAACCATATGGCCGAGACCATATGATCGAAACTTTGAAACTTCAAACACTCTGCAGTGAGACGGCCGTACAGTGTGGCACTCAGGATCTGCCATTTTCCTCACTTAGTGCGATCGCAGAGTTGATATATTTAAGTAGCAGGGGGGGTGCAGGGGGGTTTACCTCCCTACAAAAAAGTATAATGTGTTGCGTTTGCTTTTTGTGTTTTTTATTTTTATTTCGAAGTTTCAAAACTTCGATCATATTGTCTCGCCCCACATGGTCTTTGAAGTTTTGAAACTTTGATAAACTGTAGTAGATCCATATATATGTGTGTATATATATATATATATATATATATATATATATATATATATATATATATATATACACACACACACACACACACACACACACACACACACACACACACACACACACACACAAATATGCACCAACACTTTTTTTTTTTGCAAGGGGCAACCCTCCCTGGTGAACCACCAGTGTGAAAGATGCCACTATACACCCCAAAATTACCAAGATGCTTTTAGTGAAATTACACAGCAATATTGGCATTCATTAAAACTATGCTTGTAAATCTGTCTGGCTATGTTTAACCTGTGGTGACCAACACAAAAGTATGCATACAAACTTACAATCATCAGGACACACATTGTAGAAGGGTGAAAGAGAGTTTTACCAAGGAAAGAGAGCAGGTTTTCACTTTCACATACTTATTTGAACACATTAGCCTGTTGGAGTGCAGTTACTTTTCACGTTACTTCCATGACACTGAAAGTATCAGAGTGCCAGCATAGAGGCTCATATCTCAGAAATGCTAATGCGTCTCTTCATTGCACTACCACTGGAAAAAGTGATAGGTTCAACATGTAATCTGCTATCTGGGATTCAATCATGACCTCTGCTCTCATGTTCACTTTATCAAATGTACATATGTTTGAAAGATGTAAAGGGCAAAATGTTTTGCTGAACATTCATATTACTGAATGCATGTGCTTTCAAATGTCTCTTTTGCTGAAACGGGTAAGTGGAGTTGCATTAAGGAAGGAGGAGTGTGTGCTTGAAAGTTAGAGTTAGGTAAGGGGATAAATATAGTGCAAGTGTGTTTATATGAGGTGCGTGTGTGAGCTGATGTGAAGCAGCAGTGCTACAGGAAATTTTTTTTTGTGTTACAAAGTACACCATTCATCTGAGGAGCTATTCATGTCATGTGAACTACTTAATCACAATCTGTCCAAGTGCACAATGCCAGAGATATGTACAGAAATAAGATAATTATGCTAATATGCATATTTCATTACTATACAGTTATAAATATACATGCCGAATGGTAGTACGGACACAGCGGGTATCAGTGGCAACTTTTCCAGCATTATGTCAGCTTTCATGTGACATCATGAGGCATCATGTAATCACCTTATGGTTCACGTTAGTAATATAATTATTGACAGATGCTATGCATTCATAGCATTTCCAACCAGAAAAATCAGTTTTGTGCTGCCAGGTATCCCATTCATTGGCAGAGCCATTTATGGTTTCTCTGGTGACTGGGCATGTGAAATACTGAATCATTATCCATAAAAGTGCACAATGCCAATGATGTACACAAAAATATAATAATTATGCTAATATGCATATTTTATTACTGAACAAGTACAACAATCAAGCATACATACAAAAGAAAATTTATGTAAACATGTACCATTTTTTTATCCCTAGTTTTATTCCCTGCTGTAACCATCCTAATCAGCTCAGATCCCCGAGAGGTGCCATGCAGGAAATAAAACAGAATACATTCCACATTAATGGCCAGTAATATAAGGACAGCTTTAGCTGTTTCTAAGACCCAGTAAGTTGTTAATTAGTAATACATTTTTTTCATAACTCATACAGTCTGAAATGTGAGGACATACATTACGCAATTGTAGAATGAGCATATAGCTAAAAGCCTTGTACTCCATGGGTCAAGACGAAACAGCCAAATAATTGGTGGGCAGTGGTCAAAATATATGGACATTTGTGTCCATAGCACTAAAATTTACTGAAAAAAATAACACATTCAGCATACCCATGCACTCTTTTAATCATACGGATAACCTACCTGTAGAATCCAAATACACTGACTTTGAGCCTAATGGAGTGATCAATACATTCCCTTTGCAAACTCTGACATTCAGCAAATGTATGCTGGAAGCATAGCTAAACGATTTCTGCTCAACACACCTATAACAATCAAGCCATTTTCTACCAAGGTTATTTACCACTAACACACGCACAACACTATGTCATACGCTTCAGTGAGCTTCCCATTCCCTTCTGAAGCAAACAGTCCCAGTCACACACAAGCACACATATACCCCTTCCCGACTTGCATATATCCTCACCCATGCACACACATTAGCTTATTACAGAAACATTTTGACAATAAAAAGGTTTTGCAAACATTGCAGAGCCAAAGGTTTTGGATTAGCATAGCATGCATTTTATGAATGAATGTTCTAAATCTCAAATGTTTACCATTATTTAGTGGCTGCAATCCTCAATGACTTCCCAGAAGAGCACAGCTTTTATGAGAAATAGACCAAAACTATGAGACAAAAATCAGGGACAAGTGAGACGTCTGAGTCACAAACAAACACAGATGCACACATTCTTCTTGAATACAAAAGGAAAAAAAATCCTACGTTATTATTTTAACTTCACAGCACTTATTCCCACTTACCACCATGCCAAGGCACATGCGCCCTCACACGCGCGTGCACACACACACATTATATACATCTGTCCATCCGTATAACTATATCTATATGGCTCTATGTCAGATGATGGAGTTTTCAGAAACTTGAAATTCATATGGTTGAGACCATATGAACACGTTTCTGAAAACCTGAACATAGAAAAAAAAATCTTTTATGCAGGAGGGCAAGCCCCTGCACCCTCCTTGTGGGAGGCTGTGCCCCCCACACCCCCTGAAAATCATATGTGCTAACTCTGAGATTGCACTACAGGGAAGAAAAGGGTAAATTTCCTTATCTTCTCTTTACTGTAATCGCCATTCAAAAGCTTCAAGTTTTCAAAAACTCGATCATATGGTCTCAACGATATGAATTTCAAGTTTCTGAAAACACGATCAAGTGATAGCGATCTATATATATAAAAAAATATAAACACATGCATACAGATACATGCATGTGCATTACACACACACACACACACACACACACACACACACACACACACACACACACACACACACACACACACACACGCGCACACAAACACCTCTCAACTCTGGGGACAAAGGCTCCAAATGAGGAACAGAATGCTGCTTTTGCATGCTTGAAAACTTGCTACAATACATGGGTTTGCAGTAAAAATATAAATTTTCTGATGGATACCAAGTTATTTATAGCTTTCACTGATTTTCAAGACTAACAAAACTATAACAAAGGAGAAACCAAAAACATAAAACAGAATCAGGGGCACTGAGTGATATGGATCTGTATCTCTCCCATACACATACCTCACTCACTGATCGAGAAAGACAAAAATAATTGTGGACAAATGAGGAAGACATACTCATGGAAACTTGCAAAAATAACATGTTTTTGCATTAGGAAGAATTTTCTGATGGTTTCAAAATCTGAAATGCAAATGTCTGTCATTATTAATAAATCAGTGATTCGCTGGAAACCACGACTTCTACGAGCAATGAAGAAATCACAAATGCAGTGCAAAATCTGACCCAAGTATTAATAATCACTTTTATAATTTCTGATTGCCTGATTCTTTTTCTGTTAGACTTTCATTCACAAAATGATATAAACAATAAATATTTGACACTTGCTCAAAACAAAGTGACTGAGTTGGCATGACTGCTGCTGTCTGAAGCCACACATTTTCTGGGACTGCTCCTTAGGTTAGTTTAAAACAGGAGTGTCCAACCCACGGCCCGCAGGCCGCATGCGGCCCTCAGAGCTCTTCCATGCGGCCCGCGACCCTTAAATTTAAATTTAATTTTAATTTAACTTTTTTTCCGTGTGTTTACACGTCCGCGTACTTTTGTTGTTCTGCGCATGCGCCAACTTTCTTTTTTTTACGTTTTTTTCATACCAGCGTCTTTCCGCTGGTATGCGCATGCGCGAAAACACCGTTCGGTCGTTTTTTATAGTTATGGTGAAGGTAGGAGCGAGATCGTGGAGAGAGGATTAATTTTATTTCGGAGTACAGTACACACTGACTACACTACAACATAGCAAAAGGTAAGCCAAGTAATTTTGTGAGTTTACACTACATCACTTATGTAACGAGTGCATTTGATGTGTAGACGTAAATTAGTGAAGGCAATTATTTCAACAGGAGCGTTTCGGATTCTGCAGTGTATGGCAAGGTTATAACGTTAAATTAGGGTTGCACTAGTCTAGTGTGCTTTGCGATACATTTTGTAACACAGATGTGCCGTTGCATTTGGGAAGCTACACCAGTCGTGATCAGGGACAGTAAGGCGCATGTGTTTCACTCTGTGATGTCCGTTAGTAGTGTTTTAATGAAAGCTTGGAAGCATCAAGTGACATCTCATTTGGGGGCTACCTGTTGATTTAAACGTGTGGATGTTTTTTCTTTGAGCTGAAAGTTGGGTCTGGGAAAGGGCTGCTACCTTGGGCTTTGGAGTGTGTTAAAAGACTTCATTTTTCCTGAATTGTGTTGTGTGAACTGAACCTTGCTATTTAGAAGCAGTTAAGGTACTCTGTCTTGTTTTGAAGCTGCAAAGTCATGTTGCCTGAAGTTTTGGTTTATGTCTCACTTAATAAACCTTGTGATTTTACATATGTACTGTCTCTGGTGTATTAATAAATTTCACTTGCCTGCATAGAAAAATGTCAGGTTAGATGGGAAAATAACCTGGAGATATCCAAACAGCCCAGACCTATGCATTAATGTATGGAGAATAATAAGCTAGTAGTGCTTTGTTTTCTACCAGTCTACAGTTCTATCCCAATACAGCCATGCATTATTCTGAAGCGAACACACAGAAGCATACACAAAGTTAAGTTCAGCTTTTAGAATGCAAGTGTTCTACAGAAATGTACAGAAAAATGTTGGCATTGAGTAGGTAACCTGGATAGATATTAAAACTGCAAGAAAACTCTATCTATGCACTACTAACACAGAGCCTGTAAATTTTAAAATATAATAGCGGAATGAAAGACCTTCATAGGAGGATAGATGGGACTGGGCCAGTGATGCAACACTTACCATGGCTTTAAGTTTAAGCAAAGACAGCTCATTTTCCTGCATGGGCCTGTGTTGCCAGGATAGAGACATACTTTTATTTCTGGTTTGATAACACATTTGTTAGCTTTGTAAAATATGTAACAGAAAAACTGCACTGTGAAATGACTTGTATTTTTGTATGTAATTTAACCTGCAATATGTGTATTTCTGTGGTGTGAAGACATGGGAAAGTACAGTTGTGTAAAATCTTACCATAATGGTAGATGTCCTTGACTTCACTGCGACAGTATTCTTAACTATATGGAGATTCCCTGCCACAAAAGCCTGACATCCGGCCAGTCTTCAAGTAGTTCTGAATTTAAAAAGGTATGTCAAACATCACCGTACACACCCTGCATAATGGAGGGCTTACCAAAAACAGAACTGATTGCACCAGGAGGAACACCAGTCCTAGGAACCCAAGAGGTAATCTGTACAGTGTACATCCTGGAAGGTAAAGAACTATGGGGGGGGGGGTGGAGGAAGGGAGCGAATACTGTAATAGTGAAGGCAAGGACACCTACCATTATGGTAAGATTTTATACAACTGTACTATGTCCTTATATTCACTGCTGCAGTATGGGAGAGTGCCAAAGCTCAAAGAGGAAACTAGGGAGGAGGAAGGGTCAGAAGAAACCGCTAAAAAAAAATGAAGCCATTTGACACAATACCCCTCTCTGGCATTGTTGACAAACACAGGAGGTTGGGTACAAACCCATGTGTCACCCGGTGGATAGCCAGCTGGCTTACAGACAGGCCCCAGGAAGTTGGAATTGGGGAGTCCACCTCTACAAAGAGGCCAGTCACAAGTGTAGTCTCTCTGGTATCAGTCCTTGGACAGCTCCTTTTTGGTATTTACTTCTGAGAAATCGAGGCTGACAGTGGTCTGTGGCTGACTGAATGAATTTGTAGATCGCAAATTAGGAGCGGTCATTGAATCTCACACTGACACAAATGTTCTCCAGGAGGGGCTGACACACACAGACGACTGGTGTTAAAGTCATGGACTAAAACTATAAATGTCAAGAAAAGCATAATGGTATCCTTTGGGAGGTCATAAACTAAGATGTTAGATTTAACTGTTTTTTTAATAATTAGAATGAGATATTGAATTTTAGGGCAAATATTATGCATTTATTAATTTATTTATTGTTCAAATTCACCTACAATACAGCCAGTGGGCTGACTTTGTATTAGTCCGCATAAACCTGGGGTCTTTTGCTCTTTATTTTTTTTTTTTTTTTTTGCTCTTCAGTTAATCTGAGAGACCTTTTTTTTTTTTTTTTGGTCCTCACTTGCCATTTGCCCCCAGACCATTTCTGTTGACTCAATGCGGCCCTTGTAACTGAAAAGGTTGGACACCCCTGGTTTAAAAGATTCCGGGCAGGATTCACGAAGGCTTGCACGGAGTGTAAGAGACGTGTAATACTCCATGCAAGCCTCGCGATCCAGGAACAGCCCGAAACTCCGTTTAAGAGACCAGCTAAAACGTCTCTTACACGGACTGGGCGTGGATATGCTAAATACCTCACTTGCAGCCGAAAGGTATGCAAATGAGGTATATTAGCGATCCACGAAGCAGAAACCAGCCCGTGTAAGAGACGTTTTAGCTGCAGAAATGTACTCAGTTGACAACTGAGTACGTTTCTGCAAAAATCACAACGGAGCCATGTCAGCTCCAAATAAAGGGTGCATATGTGTCAGGCATGCCAATGGCCAAATATGTGGCCATTGGCAAGGTAACCTGATGCAAAAATTATAAAAATATAATTTTTTTTTCCGGCGATCGCCGATGTTTAAACGCAGCGCAGCCCCGCGCAAACGGGTTGCGCTGTATAAAACATAAAAATGAAGGTTATAAACCCACAAATGTGGGTTTTATGCAATACATGGAATGACAATGCAGGGACCAGCAGACCAAAAACAACATGGCTACCGTGTAGTGGTTGCTAAGGGGGGAAGCTGAGTCTAAGACATGTAACTAAGCATTAGTAGGCAATCTCATGTAAATGAGGGTTAGGATACTGAATCCCACAGTCACATAGCAAATGAGCACAGTCTGAGTAGTGTAAGAGATACATAAGGGGGAGGAATAGAGTAGGAGATAGGTGACATCACAGGGGGAATGGTAGAAAGAAATGCAGTTCATTGGAGGTCAGTGTAACATGACAGATGACAGACACAGATCAGGGAAAGAGGAGTGCCACAAGATAAGCATGGGAAAGTCAAGAAATGGAAGGTGTACACTTGTTACTTACACCAAAGTTTCTTGCTGGGCATGCATCGCGCGCAGCGCCATGAAGCGCGAGTAGGGCAGTGTGCACGCGTGTAAGGCAGACTGAGCATGTAGGAGCCTGTTGGCAGACCTGTAACACTGTTTGCTCTGGTGTGCACGTGTTTTAACCCGAATAGGCAGATCCTGAACCGTGTAAGCATGTGTGCGCACGTGTAAGCCACTGTGAGCGTGTTTCTGCTGGTATGCATGCTGCTCCCCCCTGAGGAAACAGAAAGGAAAAAGGAAGCAACAGAATTAGTAGGAAGCTAGCAGGGAATACTGCTGGAGCTAGCAGGTGAAAACAATTAGAAGCAGGCAATTACACAGGAAGAATAGTAGCCCAGCCCAGCACTTAAAACTCTGCAAACAGCAGTGCAGGATGTTTCTCTCAAGAGGCACTGCAAGACAGGAGTAAGCTATTAGAAGTGAAAACTGAAAAAGCTGAACTCAGAGCAGAAATGTTAGGGGCTGCCATAGCTGTCATAATGAGACATAGGCGACTTGCTGAGGGTGGTGACAATGCAGATGGTGCCAGACAACCCACAGTGAGGAGACAGAGAAGAGTGTACAGGCACAGGGTCACCTACCACGGGTTACATGAGCTGAAGATAGTAGAGCGCTATAGAGTGGACAGAGAGCTCCTGCAGCAAATAGTTGAGCTGTGTAGGCCACGCCTCACACACAGAACCAACAGAGGGGAACCCATCCCAGTGGAAACCAAGGTATGTGTTGGCCTAAGAATACTAGCAACAGGTACCTTCCAAAGACCAACTGGTGATATGATGGGGATATCACAGGCATCAGCCTCCAGGGTACTGCACCAGTTCCTGGATGCCATGTCAGCACATGTCGGTGATCATGTATATTTCCCCAATGCCCGTGAGGTATTGGCCAGCAATATGCGTCTCTTCCAGCAAATAGCGGAATACCCTGAGGTAGTGGGTGCAATAGACTGCACGCACATACGCATCAAAGCACCAGCCGGTGAGCGGGGTAGGGCCTACATTAACCGCAAGGGCTTCCCCTCCATCAACTGCCAGGTCGTGTGTGATGCCCAGGGCACAATAATGAATGTGTGTGCTGGCTGCCCTGGGAGCTACCATGATTCCCACATTTGGCATTTGACGCAGCTGTACCAGACATTTGCCAATGGGGACATCCCACACGGACACCTAGTGGGGGATGCAGGTTATGCACTGGAGCCGTGGCTGATGACACCCATCAGAAACGCACACACACCTGAAAAGGAGCGCCATAATGAGGCACACGCACAAACGCGTAATGTAATAGAGCGTGTGTTTGGGCTGCTCAAGTCACAGTTCCGGTGTCTGGACACATCTGGTGGAGCCTTGCAGTACACACCAACTACATGTACCCAAATTGTCATGGTATGTGCTATGCTACATAATATGATCTTAAGAAAACAGCTGCAGCAGGACCAGCATAGGGCTGGGCCAAACAGCCCCCCACCATTGCCAAGACCATCACAGGCAGAGCGTGACTCGGAGGAGGAACAACCTGAGCCTGCCCCAGTAGGCAGAAGGAGGCATGCCCAGTATGCCCTGGCCTTGGCAAAGAGGAAACGCATAGCACATACACTGGCTCAGTAGGAACCCTGGGAATGATACCCCCTCTGACTCACTCAAATAATAACAGGGATGCCTAAAATGACATGACCTGCTCACAAACATGTACAGGGAGTGTAATATGTGCATCCGACAGAGGCAGCCCTGCAGCACCACCTGAAGCATGAATGCCATGTGTTAAGTAATGTAACACCATGTACTATATGCACACCTGAGTACCCTGACTAACATCCACCCTCACCAAGCATGAAGCCACAAAATGACGATGGGATGATCAATTGCAATAACTGGCTGAAGTAATGCAGTTAGTCAAAGGGGAGCCAATGTGTTTCAGCCTGGGAAGACACGCGGAGCATGACATGATGCACCACCTGCTAGGGGTGGTGTGCACCTATCAGTCCAGGCCCCATGGATACTGGCAAAGGCTGTCAGTACCCACAGCATGCCCTGAATAGGTAAGTCTCAAAACACAAACCCACCTTCATAGGTACCACAAGGGATAGGAACCTAGATGCAATGCTACCCAATGCCAGAAGTCTAAACAGCAAGATGTGTGCAGTGTAAACGCACACAGTATGGAGAATGTAGATATCAGTCCTGTAATAGAAAACTGGGTCAAGGCTCACATCAGCACCCTAACACTACCAGGTTACACCTCATACTGTGCTGTACAGCCGCAAAACATGGAACAAGCTACAAAAGGAGGGTGACTAGCAATAAATGTCAAGGATAACCACACCCCCATGTTGGTACCACAACAAGAAGCAGCATGGATTAGCCATGGTCAAATACCAATGGCTAAAACCGCCTCCCAGTATATAGCCTGCTGCAGACTACTGTCCTAATACCAGGAACTGCACCTGGCCTATGTTGGAATACATGAATATATCAAGTCCCCAAAACCACATTATATTGCTTGACTGAAAATACCCAGACATACACTGGGAGCATTATACTAGCACCAACACAGTAGGAGAAAAGTTCCCAGAATCCATAAACCAAAATGCCCAGGAACAAAGAACCACTCCGACAAGAGGGGTAAGCATACTGGATGTGATAATCAGCAACATGTGTACTGTATGGCAAGATGAGAAGTGTATCCATCACTGGTAAGACCAGACCATAGAGTAATCACACTGGATATACACATCCTGACCACAGTCCCTGGCCAGAATACCACAGTGAAAAACATGTGTAAAGCATAGGTTGCACCCCTCCAAACCGATGTGGAATCCACGAAAGGCCCTGTGCAAGTGCAGAATATGGGACACACCGCAGAACATGTTATACAGGCATTCCATGAACACAGCCAGGAATGCTTGGAGTATGCAATCACAAATAACAACAAGACACAATGCCATACACGCAGGCATCTGGCATGCTGGACTCCAGCCATTACCAAACCATGCAAGAGAATGAGGAAGCTACTACATGATAGAGCAAACATAAAAAGGGAAGTAATCACTGATCAGTAGTATGACAATAAAATATGTCCACACATACAATCCACTGAGGCCAGCCACAACAAGTAGAATCTGTGAATCCAGAGGCAATGTGACACCTGGCCCAAGTACACAGACAACCCACTACTCCCCCCAATAAATACAAATATATGTGAGAGATGCAACCATGTATCCAAACCGGAGGCTGAGCTCCCCCAACTCAGTACTGTCAAAACTAGTCAGGAGGAGAAGGTAACCACATACACCACAAACCCAGTCCCACATAGACCTATCACAACTGTAAATCAAACACAAACACAGAAAAACATTCCCGGAGGCCCTAATTACAAACACACCACACCAACAGAAGCCTCCAAAGCAGATCCCAAGCAACCACAACCTCCAAACATAGCACATGCAACACATAGTACACAAAGCTGGTGTGCCAAACAGTCACAGGCCAAAAGGAGAAACAACATGCCTGATACAGTTGTAATAGGTGTCTGTATAGGCAGACACACTGCTGTCCCACTCACCAGACCGAACAAGGGAAAGGGTACAGTAAGCTGCCTGTAGGCTGCCACAATATGCCACATAACACAAGTAAGCAGGTCACCCCAAAGCAAGCAGAAATATGATGCACTCATTGTCAATGCTGGTGTGAATGACCTGAGATGTACCTCCCTGGACTACATGAAAAGAGACATGGATGAGCTCTCTGAGTATGTACCCCAGGCCGGTATGACACTGGCCGTTTGCAGCATCCAACCCTCACCAAGAATGATGCCACAGTACAAACACAGAATGATCATCTTTAACAGGTGGCACAGTTACAGCTGTCAGTCCAAGAGGGTCTAATGTCTGTCTGCTTGAGATGTCATGCATGACAAGCCATGCTGCTGTTCCAGGGATGGCTTGCACCTGTTACCCCTGGGCGTCTGGATACTGGATAAGGCCTTTGCCACCTCCATAGAGCCGTACGTAGGCAAGGCCAAAAAGACTAACCCACCACCCTAGAAAACATAAGTGGTAAGAAACATAATGGTAATGCTGACCAATGCCAGACGTGTAAACTGCAATATGTATGCCCCTGAGGCACTTCCCAGTATGGAGAACATCGATGTCTGTGCAGTGACAGAAGCCTGCTGCAAGCCTACTGATAGCACACCAGCACTACCAGGTTATACCACATATCATGCGTTTTGGCCCCAACACCTGGACCAAAACATTAAAGGAGGGGGAGTATCCATATGCAGCACAGACACCCATACGGCCAGGTAACTGACAATGCACGAAGCAGTGGAGACCACCCATGTGCACCTAAGTGTAGTCAAAACTGCTGTACAGTCTGTAGCATGCGACAGACCACACTCTCACACACAAGAACTCCACCCAGACATCCTGAAGACACTGGACAGTATGAATGTCCCACCAAATACCAGACAAGGTACTCACAAATCACCACATAGGTGGTAAACCATTATGTATGCAAGGAGTAATCAGGGACCTAAGGACACAAGTCGACAGTAACCTGTCATGTGACACTCACAATGCCAATGTGGCTAGGAAGATTGTCGATATTGGACACTGTATCATGAAAGGATTCACATCTACATCAACAGAGGTCACTGTGCCCCTGTACTGTTCCCTTATCAGACCCATAATCTAGTACAATGACTCATATAGGATGTACCATGCCTGACACCTGCAGCAGTTCGGAAGACCTCAAAGGTACCCCACCAAGAGGATAAAGGGTGACAAATATATGTCATATGCTGCCTGGCTGTAGACACCCCAGCTGAATGCAGTCACAGACTGCCTACACAGAGGCATTGTATGTCTGTTGTACAAGGCCATGTCCAACACAGGAGTAATGGACATGCTCCACCACAGGAAATCAAAGCCATTGGAGCTGTGAGAGTGACAGATGTCAGCCTCAACACATAATGAAATAGGATGTGCTGGAGGGACAGATACATAACCCAGAGGCTCCCCACACCCAGAAACAGGATCCCAATCCATGTTAGGCAGAGCCCCTCACTGACACCCCCCAACAGGAATATTGCCAAGTGGGTGGATGATCGTACATGTACACTGGGGGTCTTCACTGTGTCACGTCCAGACAGAGGCACAGTAAAGAAAATCATAAATGGCCATAATAGTCACATAGCAAGGGGAGGCGAAAGACACACACACTCTGGCTTGGCTTACTAATGCCCTAGTAGCCCTAATAGCCTAGTATGAACCTATGAAGATACAAATTGTACAGGACACTAAGGATAATCACAAGGCTTACTAAACTGGTGGTAGGAACCATGTTGGGAATCCACAGATATGCTCCAAATCACACAGATATTACAAACAACATACCAAACACACACACATATTGCCAACATACATCCTGACAGGTACAGTGCAAACCCCCCCCCCCCCAGAATGCAAAATATCTATCCCAGCAGACTGCTGGTCCCCTGACATTGCAGATGCTGAGGTAACAGCCATCATCTGCAAAGCAAAACACACAGCAGCAAAGGTATGTGATGGTGTCCTGGGCTGAGGCCAACATGGACTCCAAGAATAATGGAATGCTAAATCACACTACTGCCCAATGTCAGCCTTACCACAGGATATGTACCCAAAGAGCAGTGTACAACAACAGTGGTCCTTCACAACAAAGATGTTGCCTGAATGGATACTGCAAACTACGACCCCAGGATCCTGACAAGCTTGGTCTGCACAGCTATGGAAAGGATCAGTATGTACCGCAGACATAAAGCTATCGTGGACCTACTGATACCGGACCCTACACAGTGTGGCTGTCATAACTGCAGATCCTGCCCCTAAACATGTTTGACCCATTTGAAACAGTCATTAAGGTAATTGATGAGGGCAATGTGGTCCACACAGCGTAGCTGGACCGTGCATATGCTTCCAGACAATACCCTACGAGTTCAGTATGGATATGTTCACCAGCTTAAATATATACCCCTATGTCAGTAGAGGGGTTGCAAACCAGACCAAGGACAGAACTGACATGGTCAGACATGCTGCATCCATGTCAGACTACAAAGCAGATATGAGTGGCATCCCACAAGGCTTGGTCCTGGGACCCCGCCCCTGTTCCATATATATGTCCCATAGGTACAGGCCAACATGGAAGGACTGTGACTGAACATGTATGCAGAGGAGTACAAACAGCCCACCATATCCGACCCCCAGCTGACACAAGCAACCCACAAAAGGGCCACCTAGAAACAGACAACTGGAGCCATAGCCATGTCAGCAAGCTAATTTCAGAACTGTGTATAGACAACCACCGTGGATATACAGTAAGTGCCCACAAATTACCACACAGGTGTTAACCCATTACGTACCTAACATGTAATGAGAGACCTGGGGACACAAGGTGATAGATATCCTGCAGTGGACAAACATGTGGCTGTAGTGTTCGCAGAAACATACCATATACCCACCCAATCATGAAGGTTGTCAGATGTAGATAAGGGGAGGTCACTGTGGCTCTGCAGTCATCCTTCATCAGCGTCACAATTGACTACAATAGCCCCTGTGAGATATACCTCAGCAGACACCTCCATCAACTGTAAAGTCCACAACAGTACCCCACCAGGAGTAGCAAAGAGCATGAACAGATGCCATGTGTTGCCTGAGTAAACAAACTGCAGCTCCACACACTGCCATATTGCCCAGCCAGAGGCAAGCTGTGCCTGATGTATGAAGTCATGTCCAAGCCGGAATCAATGAACATGCTGCACCTTGTACAATCTGAATGGCAGTGAGATATGCACATGAGAGACCTGTACCCCAGCACTGACATACATAGGACAAGCTGTACAAAATGATCCATAACACAGAAGGCACCCCCACTCTTGAGTAAACTCCCAGTACAGGTTAGCCAGAGAGTCACCTATCGACACCCCTCAAGAGGAATCCTGATGAGTGGATGGGAGATGGTAGGTTAACCCTGGGTATCACTGTTATGTCAGAGGTAGACGGAGGCACAGTATACTAACCATGACATATGTCATGGCAAACTCCAGTTACAATGTGTGTCGAAGGACAAACACACCCTGTGACTAGCATCAGAAATGGCCTAGGGAACATCACTAGTGTTTGCCAATGTCCACCTATGTTGTGGAATACACTACCAATGTTGGACAAGCCTGGTGTAGGTAGCCCATATCTGAACATAATGCAACATGGTCATATGTGCACAACTGGCCCCTACACAGTCTGTTGTGCTCACTATGAAGATGTCAAGCAGTGATAGGACTAAAGCCCAGGATACTGTCCACCACAGTGAAAGTACTGAACCAGTACACTATACGGTACTACAGTGTTAGGTCATTATGAAAGGATGCTGACAACTGTATGCAAAGTATCCCTGCAGGCACAGTATAATCCCTGTTGTGGCAGACACGAAGCAGTTGGCCAGTTAGTACACAACATGACATCCAACACACAACCATAAACGTGAGATATTGTTGAAGTTCACACACACCCAAATATGTGGTGGACTTCAGAGATCAACATATGGAAAGCTCACACTGGGCATGCTCGCACACTTTGATAAATGAGGCATATGTCAGACAACATGCCATGGAAAGACTGAACTGGGCATGCTCACACACACAGGCCATATCTCCGTTTAGCAGTTGGCCACACATATCTGGTATTTGTACGTGTCATTCCAGGAACCAACCACAACACAGCAATCTGCCCAGTGCACACAGTAAATGACTACAGAGACATAAGTGATATAGTGGATCGCCCTCATATTCAAACATCTTCCACAGATACACAAGTTGTTCATAGGAACAGGGAATGCTATGGCAATAAAGACCAGCATACAGTATAACAGCACAACAAATATTGTGCATCTGACAATTGAACATATGGGTGTAGAGGTCAATACTAGGCTTGTTGCCCTAGGGAATGACAGCTTAGCCAGAGTGTGCTTGGCATCTGCATCCCCAGTACAGTAGGCTACTGTGCCACTGTAAATTAGGTCACATAAGGCAACGTGTGAGGCTAGTGAGATGTGCCTCTGTCAAGCAGGGGCACAGTGGAGATCACAGGGTTTGAATGTGCTAAGCCACACCATGTTGTTGCTGTGTGCTGGAAGAGGGTTGCTGAGGACCTCTAACAGTAAGTGGCCGTCAATAACAGACTGAGGGGAGCCCTATCTGCATTGTCTGGACAATTCCACTGTCAACACTGTGTTGTGATGACTATGTGGGAATGAAGTGTCGTGCCGGTACTGTTCACAGATGTCCTCCCTCTGTGGGCTACAGCTCTGCAATGTATTAGCTCACTCTGTCTGTTGGACGGCTCATATATGGCTGGTGTACACCTGACAGGTGTCTTGTTGTGGAGCAGTCATGGGTATATGTGGGATAGCATGATCAATGCAAACCTTACACATGCTCATAGAATGCAATTGTCAAGGATTATGCAGAGTGGCCAGTATAGTCCCCCAGCATGGGTCCTTTGAAGTTGTCCACCCCAGTCTTCACAAGTGTAGAGTCTGCTTGTGCTAAATACAGTTTGTTTGCAGTGACAACCTTGCCTGGGGGTGGGGATGGGATATGGATGTCCAGGAAAGGTGGGTATGGTCAGATATCAACAATGGTGGTCTATCTCTGGTGTGGAACAGTGAGTACCCATGTTGCAGATGGACAGGTGCAATATGTATTCCCCCATGTGGCTGTGGTGTGTGGTTCTGCCATAGCACATGGACCCACAAATTGCAGTGGCTGTAGGGTAAAGTAGTAGAGGCCTGAGTAGTTCTCACACACAATATGCCTGTACCTGATGTTAACAACTGGAATGGTGTATGTGAACACCTGCATATCCCGGCACTGTTCCCAGGGAAGCAAAGTGTGTGTCCTGGATGTGGGAGTGGTGTTCTGGACTGGTTGTGTTGTGTGTTACAGGTCCTGCGGTCACGAAGCATGGTATAGAACATAACCTGCCAGTGCGATGTGCATATCTGACCCTGACGTAGGTGGCTGCAAATGCATATATATGCTATCCCCCACCTGACAGGTAGTACTAGATGTACATACCTCTGTAGAAATAAAGATGTCAGCACCCTATAAATACTGCAGGTACAGACCAGATGCCCAGTAATTCGGTTAGCGCGCTCTGCTAATGAGTCTCCCTCAAGTGTCATAATATAGGTAGGTAGGAGTTCGAACCATGCAAATGCTCAGTGTGTGTGTGTGTGTGTGTGTGTGTGTGTATGTGTGTGTGTGTGAGCGGGGTTGATGTGTGTGCAAGCATGTGTGAGGGAGATGTCCCTTTTGGCAACTGTGAAAGCACTCTACAGGATGCACATTCCCCTATCTAAGCACGGATGATGTCAGCACCCTATAAGTACAGCAAGAGAAGGGAAACCTCCCAGTAATTCGAATAGCGCGCTCTGCTAATGCGTCTGTCACGAGTGTCATAACATAGTTAGGTAGGGGTTTGAATCCTGCAACTGCCCAGTGTGTGTGGAGGGGGGTTAGTGTGTGTGCACGTCTGTGTGAGGGAGATGTCCCTTTTGGCAACTGTGAAAGCACTCTACAGGATGCACATTCCCCAAACTAAGCACGGATGATGTCAGCACCCTATAAGTACAGCAGGAGAAGGGAAACCTCCCAGTAATTCGAATAGCGCGCTCTGCTAATGCGTATGTCACGAGTGTCATAACATAGTTAGGTAGGGGTTTGAATCCTGCAACTGCCCAGTGTGTGTGGAGGGGGGTTAGTGTGTGTGCAAGTCTGTATGAGGGAGATGTCCCTTTTGGCAACTGTGAAAGCAATCTACAGGATGCACATTCCCCTATCTAAGCACGGATGATGTCAGCACCCTATAAGTACAGCAGGAGAAGGGAAACCTCCCAGTAATTCGAATAGCGCTCTGCTAATCCGTCTGTCACGAGTGTCATAACATAGTTAGGTAGGGGTTTGAATCCTGCAACTGCCCAGTGTGTGTGGATGGGGGTTAGTGTGTGTGCAAGTCTGTGTGAGGGAGATGTCCCTTTTGGTAACTGTGAAAGCACTCTACAGGATGCACATTCCCCTATCTAAGCACGGATGATGTCAGCACCCTATAAGTACAGCAAGAGAAAAGACAGCTCCCAGTAATTCGAATAGCGCGCTCCACTAATGCGTCTGTCACGAGTGTCATAACATAGTTAGGTAGGGGTTTGAATCCTGCAACTGCCCAGTGTGTGTGCAAGTCTGTGTGAGGGAGATGTCCCTTTTGGCAACTGTGAAAGCACTCTACAGGATGCACATTCCCCTATCTAAGCTCGGATGATGTCAGCACCCTATAAGTACAGCAGGAGAAGAGAAACTTCCCAGTAATTCGAATAGCGCACTCTGCTAATGCGTCTCTCTCAAGTGTCATAACATAGTTAGGTAGGAGTTTGAAACCTGCAAATGGCAAGTGTGTGTGTGTTTGGATGTGGGGAGTTTGTGTGTGTGCAAGTCTGTATGAAAGACATGTGCTTTTTTGCAATCAGGAGATCACACTACATGATGCACATTACCCTTTCCAAACACTGATGATGTCAGTACCCTACAAGTACAGCCGGAGAAGAGGAACCTCCTAGTAATCCGAATAGTGCGCTTCGCTAATGCGTCTCTCTCACGTGTCGTGACATAGTTAGGTAGGGGTATGAATCCTGCAAATGGCAAGTGTGTGTGTGTGTGTGTGTGTGTGTGTGGGGGGGGGGGTAGTAGGGTGTGTGTAATTGCAAGTGTGAGAGAACAAATCCTTTTGGCAAATACTACATTACACCAGATGCTGAATATTCCCCCAGTAAACACAGGGGATGTCACCACACTATCAGCACAGCCAAACAGGGCTAGTTGGCCAGTAATGCCAATAGTGCGCTCCGCTACTGGCTCTATTACCATTGTCAGAGTACAGATAGGTATGTTTTGGAAACCCACAACTGCCACGTGTGGTTGTGTCACACATTATGACCTTGTGTGGGTCTTTGTGCATAACAATGCATGCCATTGCCTAAACCAGCAATGGCAATGCACACATGATGTATGTGTGTGACACACACACATATATACCTGTGACCTGCAGTAGTTACCATGTCTGACACGTGCCTCGAGTGGATAAATGGTATTTGCAATGCATAACAATATGACCGTGTCTTACTGTGCAGGGGCCGCATGTGGTATGTGTCTATACAGTGTGGGTGCATATGGTAAAATACCTACAGCAGGGGATACACATCTGGTATGGGCCATATAGTCTACATGTAGTCGATGTACAGGTGCTGCATGTTCCCACCTGTTGTGGGAGTGGTAACATGTTATTCCACTGCAATTCAGTGACCACATGCAGGGAACCTTTCAACTAGTGTGTTGTAGCTACAGTAATGCTCACGCACAGTGTTTGGCTGGATGCAGTCCAGCCATATAAAGACAGTTCTTGAGACTGTCATATTGCCAGTGTTGTTATGGAGGATAGGTGTGTTTCCTGTGTATGGGAGGGTTGTGTATGCCAGGCTATGAACCAGAAGGCAGTCCGACACACTGTTAGCTGCACATGAATAGGCCCTGATGCTTTGTGCTGTGCCAACAACCTGGAGGTGTGTGTATCTGTGGTGCCTTGGGATACCACCCCCCTGTCCATGTGTGTTACATGTGTAGGGGACAACAGGCATGGTATGAGGTATAACCTGGCAGTGATGGGTTGCACCTGTGAGCCGTGAATCAGGACTCTGGTACTTCACAGACATTGCAGTTCACCGTGCTGAGGACAGTGTCCAGTGCATGCATCTTGCAGTGTACACTGCTGGTGTTGTGTAGCATCACTGTTAGTGTCCTATCCTGTGTGATACCAGCGGAGGTGGCTATGTAATCCGTGTCCTGCAGCATAAGGCACTATGTGTGTATCAAGGGGCTTCGCCAATATACATTGGCCCATGGGTGTCACGTGCAAGCTGCCCCTCGCAAATCACTGTGGCTTCCCTAGCATGTAAGCACACGTTGACAGCCAGTGGATACCCTATGAATGACATTGGAGATTGAGCAGAATGTAGACATAGAACACCCTTCCTACATATAGTGGTAGCATACCTGGTGAGGGCATGATGGCAACCAAGATCAGGCTCATACTAGCCCGTGCCACATGCTGACAGATCCCTTCTATGTTCCCTATCATGTAGTCCAGGGAGGTATGTCTCAGGTCATCCATAGTGGCATGGTCAATGACCGAGTCATGTGTGTCCATGCCTCTGACTGACCTGTATGCATGTGTTTTGTGGTGGACCATAGTGCCCCACAGGCATATCACTGTGACCTTCACCATGTACAGCCTGTTGAGCGGGACCCCACTGCAGCGGCCAAGAGTGGTACCTGACACATCTGTAGCAGGTGTGTTGTGTAGCCCTACAGGCTGTGAGTGTGTGGCACACAGGATGTGTGCGCCATGTGTGGCATGTGCTCTGTTCCGACGTAACGTATGCCTGTTTGCCAGCTGCGGAGGTGTGTGTTGCTCAGGCAGGATGCTATTCTGAGTCTCCAAGTATGCCCCAGTGTGTTCAGATTGCTGTCAGTGCGGGTCTATGTCAGACTGGTATTGTAGTCACTGTAGTATGTCATGCCACCTGACAGGGTATGGCAGTACTGGGTTCAGAGTGCTCAGTCCCCAGATTGGCTATGTGGTGGCATCCCACACATGTGTTGTACGTTCCTGGCCAGGGGTGAGGGTTGACTGCATACATGTGGCAGCTGTGACATTGCCACATGACTCACATAAACCACAACTGGACCATAGAGGTGATTCACAGGTTACCTTTGCACATGCTACCATAGTAGTGTGATTGCCATGGTGATTACCAACACATAGGGCCAATGGGGAACAACATACTGAAGGTGTGTATGTGTGGGTGTACTGCTACTGATTTCATAGCACTGGCATATATGACTGCACACGGGTAAATGCCAGGTAAGACATGTGCAATGTGTCACAGGCAACGTACATGCGAACAGGACAGACAGTGACGTTCTGTCATGTGTAAACTTGACATACGTATCGTATGCTATGCAGATGTCACTAGGAGTCCACAGAAGCACTGTAACTCTGCATTGCAGGTGGAAGCAGTGTTCCAGGGAACCCCAAGCGAACATGCATGCAAACAAAGCTACAGTAAGCAGGGCTGGAAGTAGTCCACTGTACAACAAAGAAGGGGTAACACTAACAGTAGGTAACAGTGCAAATATGTAGGCACTATCAACATGTACCCAGGAATGCACAGCTCAGATGTCCATGGTAGAACTGATATGTCATAGTTAATTGTGATTTGGATTACATTGGTAGTGCACACATATCAACATGCGCAAACATCCACATTGCATAGTCGTTGTGGGCAACTTGCCACCATTACTGTACATGTCCATCATTGCGTATCACTACTTGCATTAGCTTCCCCCCTGTGCTACCCATGTATGTGGCTATCTGTTGACATCCTTACCACCGGTATGCAATAATGTGCAGCTGTTACACTTTGGTACGTACTATGGGTGTAGATAACAATTCAGGACAGTCATACGGTTACTGCATCAGGCATGCTGGGATATACACACAGTCATATCAGCACACTGTACTGTTACCAACATGATACTACTAATACACTTCTATGTAGTCACCCTGTGCATCAGCAACGTGTTTACCTGTTCCTGCACTGATGTTGGAGATTGCAGGAGGTGGCACAGTTTCCTCATATGCACAGGGTGTGAATTAGGTATGCCTGAGTCTGCCACTGATACCATCAATTGACATGTGTGTGTATGTGTGTTGGTGAAGGACAGCAGTACGGGGGGGGCACTGTTGGTGCAGTGTGTGCGTGTATGTGGTAGCCCTAGGTGTTAAAATTTTGCATGTGTGTATGCACGCACACAGTTCCACCTCATGGCTGCCATATACAGGAGTTTGTGGACAGCCACAGACTGCACCTGGCAGGTCATACAGATCAGTGTCTGTGGGCACGGACACGGTACCTGTGCCTGGCAGGGGTGCTACGGACCGTATCCGGTACTAAGCCAGACTGGGTACTGTCATCAGAAGTGGGAGTGTGTTGACTGGACACAGGTCCCTGTTGGGACTGTCCAGAGCCACGTGCACGTGGTCTCCTGGGGTGTTCCAATGACAGCACAGACCCAGCATTGCTGGGGCTGCTGCTGGCACTATGGGGGCGTCCGCGGGCCTGTTGTCCGCGTCGACTGCCAGCTGCTGCTGGCATACGGCCACGTCGACGCCACAACCGCCCACCATTGCCCTGGCTCATGGACATGTGGTTGTGGAACTGCTGTAATATGTCCCCACAACGTCTGTCTATGACATCGGTGAAATTACAGATAGTATCCGCGATGTCACGCATACTGTCAGTCATGGCTGTGCGACATGCTCTCAGCTCCCTCAGACCCTGTCTGGTGTACCTTTCCATACGCGACTGTGCCTGCATGACAGCCCGAAACATAGCTGAGGTTGACAGACCTCTTTGGGCACGTCTGCCAGAGGCAGTACACCCACGGATGCTCCCACGAGAACCCATGGGCAACTGTCTATGTGGTACCATTGCAGGACCCTGCCCATGGCTGCTGTGTGGGGAAGCATGTACCACAGAAAGCACATTACCCTGGTCAATGCCCACTGTATCCTGTCCATCACCTAAGGACAATGGTGACATAGGATGTACTGGCAGGATGACTGTGCGCAATGATGGGGTTGACAGCTGTGTACTGCCAATTGGCTGACCAATGGCGGACCCTGACACACCTTCCTGAGCCATTACACAGATATCATCATTATCAGTGTCAGTGGGCACAACTGTGCCATTGATACTGCATATGATACAGTGCAGTAGTACACCAGTTGCCTTTCACACGTCAGCTGCTGATATTGCCAATATTACACCTGCACAATTACATACTATGTTGACAGCTACATACCACGGACACACCTTACACATGCATAAACTAACAGTGTACAGAACAGTCAAGTGTACATATGGCATATTACCTGCATGCTCCATGTCGTGCTGCTGTGTGGATCCAGCCTCCATCACGATGCAGGTGTATTGCTGTTGCTGTTCCGGGGCTGCAGCCACAACACTTAGGAGTAGCCCCTCCAGTCTGGTGAGGGGGGATGTGTGGCCACCCCACCTCCTGTGGCAACCTGTTGCCTGTGGATATCCGATGCATGCTGACAGACATTTCTGATTAAATCACTGCAGTGATGTCGTACCTGCTCATATGTCCTATTATGCGTGCCAATGTCATTTACCCTACGGACAAGGTCTTGCCACAGTGCAGCCCTCTCCTGCTGATTCTGGCTGGTGCGGGAAAACAGTATGTCATAATCCCGCACAAGGCTCTGGTGTATCTCCTCATCTTCTGCTGCAGAGTAGGCGGGATTACACTGACGCGCCATGTCCCTGGAAGAGAACACAAACAGGATATCAGCAGACTATGTCAGCAATATATGGCACACACACTATACATGATACTCAACTGTACTGATATACTACTACTCCCATATGTAGCACGTGTGTGTCTCTTGGTGGATACACAAGTACATGGCCAGATATCAGTGCTCAGCCAACACCTGTGCAACAATACCTGCCACATTCTATACAACATAGTAGCATGCCCCATCGGTCAGCACACTGCGACAGGTCCAATGCACAACCTCACTCTGGGGGTTCATACCAAGGTACTGTATGTGGAACGCCATCCACTAGTGTGATCTGGACACAAGTTACTCGGCCTGGATATACATATCCCACCACCACCACCACCACCAGCACAGTAGACTACTTTGATATGTATGTGATTAGACAGTTATTCACTTGCTAGGACTGAGATGGTATCCATGCAGCCCACTGGGCCAGTGGAAGCCACAACCCACACTGCTGACCCCTTTGCGAATGCTTCCCACGGACATCCCAAAGATTGCATGGAACATGCACACACATTTCTAACCCAGACCCTATGCACAAAGGTTAGGCATCCTGTCCGTTGGACCCCAGCCAAAGGCAGATTGTATAACAATAGAAGGAGGCTACTGCAGGACAGAGCAGATTCACATTAAGGGAAGGCATCTGTGGTCAGCACTGGTAATAAGCTACGGTCTCTCATAACAACATCCACGGCCTACTCTGGGAGGGAGATGGCCACGAACACTATAGATAACCACAAGGCCTTCTTCAGTTATGTTACACATATGGACCAAACGCCTCAGATATGCTCTGAGTTAATACACACCTACTTAACATTCACCGAACACACAGATATTGGCAACATTCCTGCAGACAGGTTCGGTGCACGTATCCCCCCTCCTTCTCCCCCACAAGTAGAAATATTTATCACAGCTGAATGTAACCTCCCTATCATCTCACATGTCCAGGTGAGGGCCGCCCTCAGCAAAGCAGAACACACAGCATCAATGTGACCTGATGGTATCCCTGGATGTGTGCTACGTGAACTACAAGAGGACATACAACCGCATATAAGACTGATATTTAACCTTGGCCGTACTACAGGATATGTACCTGAACACTGGCATACAGCAACAGTGGTCCCACTCCACTAAGGAGGCACCTCTACTGACCCTGAGAACTACCGCACCATAAGCTTAACCAGCCTGGTCTGCAAAGCTATGGAATGATTCAGTATGGGACGCATATACAGCGATATTGGGTACCTGCAGACACTTGTTCCCGGCCAGTTTGCCTTTGTGATGGGCTGATCCTGCCTTTTGAACCTGATTGACCTTTCAAAACAGTCACTACAGCCATTGATGAGGGCAACGCAATCCATACAGCCTACCTGGACTTGCCTAAGGCCTTCAACACAGTACTCCACTCAGGCATCATAGACAAGCTCATTAGCTTACATGTTACTACATATGTCACATGATGGGTTGCACACTGGTTGACATACAGAATCCATAATATCGATATTGTAGGAGCCATGTCAGACTCAATTCCAGTCACATGTGGTATCCCACAGGCCTCTGTCCTAGGACCCCTATTGTTTGGCATTTATTTCTCAGATGTAAAAGCGAACATGTGCGGGTTGTGGATGACAAAGTTCCCAGATGACTGCTAACTAAGCGCCATAGTCGTTACACCAGCTGACACACACATCCTACAGACAGGCCTCACTGCAACGGAAAACTGCTGCCAGGATCATGGCCTAACACTGAATGACATGTAATGTATAGTCATCCCCTTTTGGTGGAATTACGTGCACACAACATATCACATGGACATACCTATAGATACAGACCTATGACACATATGGAGGGTTCACAGTATGCAGACTATTAACCCGTTACTTTACATTACCTGTGTTTGTCGCAGCTGGTTGCGTTACCGCTACTACTGCTTCCTGCTGCTGCTGGCACGGCTTGCTACTGTCACTGCTGACAGCTTAGACTCAGTGTGTGTACCGTGTGTTGTTGTTTGTGTTTTTTTTTTTTTCTCTCTCTGTCTGCCTCCAGACAGTGCAATGAACGTATTGCATGTGTGGAGTGTGAGTACAGGATGCTTTTGTAGATATCTGCATAAGTCCATGTGATGGCCTCTGCACCAATTGTAAGCCAGCATTTGCTAATTGCATGCAGCCATTTGTGTACTGATTGCAGTTCTCACTGTGATTTCAGGACAGTGCTATAAAAGGGTATGTGAGATAGGCGTTGCCCTTTCAGATTGTAAGGGCGGGGACCATGCTGGCATGCTGTGGACACTGTTCTGTGAGTGTAAAGGTTAGTATCTCTCTCATGATTCAGGCTGTGTTGTAGATTCACATTTCTCCATTCCTCTCTCCTGTTTCCTGTAGTAAGTGTGTATGCACACTGACACCTACAACTATATATATATATATATATATATATATATATATATATATATATATATATATATGTAAATATACATACATTTCTATATGTACATTAACTGACATTATTACCTACTAGCTACCAACTAGCATGGCTTTCTGTTCACACACTACTATTATGGAAATCCACTAGTTTTGACAGTAAGTATAAATGACATGCTTTGTGTACTACACATCCTATATTCCCTTTACATTCATTCCTACTATTACATGATATATTTATTTTAGCACAGTGTTCTTGTATAAGAGTCATGGCTTAGTGGTAGGTCATGCAGACTACTGTTTCGAAGGTCCTGGGTTCGGGACTGACAGTGGGATTTTATTTTGCTTTTGAACTGACTACAGGACCTGTCAATCAGAGTGACTAAGGCACTTTTAAGCAGTTGTAACCAGGTTAGCGCTGGTTTGCGCGGAGCTCACGCATGCGCACTGGCATTTAGCTCTGCGCACACACGCGCACACCCGCTTACAACCGCTTAACAGTGCTTACTCTGGCGCACACCCGCGCTATTTTCTTTGAAAGAAATGAAAATGGGGAGACAGGAAAGTGGTGAAAAAGGGGTCACAAAGAGGGTAAGACAGTAGGGAAACAAGCTTGGGATTTGCAGGAGGGATGTAGGTAAGGCCCATAGCTGCCCATTTCTTCATCAGCAACAGCTGTGCATATGTATGTAATTTGGTGTGACATTTGAAACCTTCCACCCCTGAGAGAGGTGTCAGGACAACAATAATACTTGTTGTACAGCCAATTGTAATTGATAGTTTCCATGTCCAGCAGACATGTGTGTGGAATGGGCAGCTATGTATGGGGCGTAATTTTTTTGTGGGTACAGAGTGCCCTTTTTTTTTTTTTTTTTCAGGTGAGAGTGGTATGTCAGGTGAAGGAAATCGGTATAGCTGGGGAGGTAGGTTGGGTAGGTCAACAGACAAGACAAACAAGATGCATACAGGGGCAGTGTATGACACGTGTGGGGGGGTTACACAATTGACGGGGATGGATGTTTGGATATCCAGAGCCCATGAGCCCACAGATGGCAACAGTGGAACTGATATCCCCACCCATGGGCAGTTGCCACTGTTCCTTCACTGCCCAGGACGGGGCTGTGCTGGGGGCTGTGTAGGCCGGGCAACAGGCATGCCCGTAATTTGTGCCACCTGTGCCTCAAGCTGGCGTAGGGGCCCAAGAACAGAGTCCTGGATCTCCCTATGCACCACAGTCCGGACGCTACGGAGGGTGAGTGGTGGTTCTCCTCCGGCCACGCTTGCAGAGGGGGGACGAGCCCCATCCCCTGCAGCGCTTCCACCCACAGGTGGCACAGGGCCACCGGAGGTGGGTCCAGACTGGGCACTAGTGCCAGGTGCACTTGCCAGCTAAGGTGGGAAAGGTGGGTCCGCTGGAACCCGCCTTCCCTGTCGTCCTAAGTTTTGCATTATGTCATGACAGTTTGGGTTAGTAACATATAATACCATTCGCAATTAGTTGTAACAGCATGCATTAGTATTCCCATTAACCAAACACCCAGATATTCACACCATTGAACAACGAGCATAACACATGCATAATTTGAACAGCAATACACAGTCCAACAACATGCAGGGTTGATTGATGGCAACAGGCCATCAGGTTTGGATGTATGAACAGGGCAGATGCATCAACGGACATGCAAATATTTATGACCCAACAGGACAAATGTCCAGAGGTGTTAATTGTGATTGCACATACCATTTTCACGTGGAATGGGTTATATGTGGTTATAGGGTGGGGTGAAGAAAATAATATTAACACCTTCGAATACCAATACATATGCTGTACATTTCTAATAGCTGCACATATATACACACTACTGTTCTAACTACAGTTTCCTATATGATAACTACTTCAACTTGGTTACTGTTACTGCAACATCAATATACATTTTATTGTTCTTCATACACATTCATATCTAGCTTTGTTCAGCTACATCATCCTGCTACATTTGCTTTATATAGCTATAGACAAGTGTGGATGATTGGTATGTCAGACAATCACACTATCTGCATATTGCAGACTGAGAGCAACATATCCAGATTTTGGGATACACATTCCAGCTGCAGCAACACTTTGAACAGATTTTGCTGTTTGTTTCTGCTTCTCACATTCATTTCATTCTGTACTGACTGCAGTATACTTTATTCAGGGGTTATTACTACTTTATTGGTGGATTCATAACTCTTTCTCACACTCTCACTAGTTTTCATTTTACTATTCAGGATGGTACTTACTTCTAGGCTTTATTGACATGTTTTACCTGTAGTTATTACAATCCTTTCCAGCAGTCTCACTTCTGTCATGTTTCAGTATTTCAACAGGGGTATATTTCACACATGTGATTTGCTCATCTTCTGCAGCTGTACTTTTCAGCCTGCTGCAGGTTGTGTACTATTATATTACAGGTGGGGCATCTTTATTTCAGACATTTTCATTTTTCTGTTTGGATTACAGACTGCAACACACTTTTGTAATCAAGCAATACTTGCAAACACTCTTACACTGTTACTTGCATATTTTATTACTTAGTGACTACACTGCACTCTTTTGCTAACTGTCATACTTTTATATTTCTTTACAGTTACTGGGAGAGGATTACTGACCTGCCTGGTGGCGCTACCGCACCAGCCTATCACCATAGGCTCTGCGGTTCGCAGAACGGACACCTGCAGCTGTAATATAAATGAAGTAATATTGGAATACACATCTCCATAATATCAGCTAGTTTAATTTCTTACATGCATAATTAAATGTAACTTACTCAGTAGTGGGGCGTTGGGCATTTGCCGGGCCTCCTGGATCCAAAGGTTCAATTGGTCCTGCTTGCGTCTCTTCAGGTCCGCATGGTGGTGACGAACCTGCTCACCAGTCCTTGGAATCCCTGTGGCACTGGTGAGATCATGAGCCAACCGGTCCCACACCTCAGCCCTATATGCTCCCCACAGGACCTGGCCCTGCATGAGTTGGGCCTCATGATTGTGGACTAGGAGCCAGACCATGTATCTGGACTCCTCAATGCCCCACCTCTGTGCTCGAAAGCAACTACCCTCACCTACTCCTGACATTCTGGCTGCAAGTTAGTTCTACAATCGTTTATGCTGTGTATTCCCGCCTATGGGGCTTATATATGCCGTTTTTCCTGCACATATCTGTGATTGGCCATTTTGGAATTGCATCAACTTCACAAAACCTGCTTTGTCATGCTCCACTTTGTATTCATTCCTATATATTCGCTATTACTGCATTTCTAGGTACTGCTGTCATGGCTTAGTGGTTCAGTACCTTGACTATGGTGCATAGTATCCTGGGTTCGAACCTGGCCAATGCTTTTTATTTTTTATGACTGTCTAGACAGGCTGAGGGGTGTGTCTGTATAAAGGCAGTTTTGATACAGTTTGCTCAACGTTGCCCGTCGGTTAGCTTGTTGGTGCGGTGCGCAGCTCCGCGTAAACGGGTTATGCTGGTTTACACTTCATTTGGCTGTTAGCACGCATATTACGCTCAGCTCAGCTAGGGGCACTCATTTTACACCTGTTAATCCACTGTTCACCTACGGGCACTCATTTTACACCTGTTAAACCACTGCTCACCTACGGGCAGATGCACTCACCTTGTTAAACTGTAGCTCAGCTATAGGCACATCTCGCATTTTTTATTGTTTTGTTATTTCACATTTCTTCAAAATAAATGGACTATTTCATTACATTTTACATAAACTATGATTTTATATGTGTACATGTTTGTCAGGGACTTGTTTCGTGCTTATTTTACTAAAAATAAAAATTGATGTTGTGGAGGCTCAAACCATGAAAGCCTGCTCTTCAGCCGACGTCTCTACCGCTACGCTATTGCTTCTTGGCTTACTTTGCATATTTAGTTCTTATATCCTTTTCCACTGACTGCTAACTGTGGCTAAGCTACGGGCATGCCCGCGCAAACGAGCACACTCACGGGCAAACATCTTTACGTTTTAAAAAAAATATATTACATGTTCATTTATATATTTTATGTTCATAGTCTGTGGGGGCATGTGTTGTGTTTATTCACATTTCCATGGCCTCTGTCGTGGGTGATTACTTTGGGCACTTTTACTCTTCTGGGGGCGTTTCCGCTTGCAGGGCTCGGCCTACGGACACGACCCCCTACGGTCTTCCACGGACCGTGTTAGCCTTAGGTGTGATTCAGCATGCCCTCATGCATATGCATGACATGCTGACGTCA
>NC_056725.1:1058745810-1058810810 GCF_019279795.1 Protopterus annectens | reverse complement strand
GGAGTGCTTGTATAAGTTGTTGTTTTTTTTCTTTCGGCTTTTCCCGGTTAGAGGTCGCCACAGCGGAACTCCGGTCCTCAAATGATTGGCAGTCGATTTTTATGGTGCCGTGGTGCCAGCCCGATGCCCAACCTTCAACAAAGGCACGCCCATTCACGCATGTCTTTCGAACGCCACTCGACTGCGGGGAGGACATGCAGACTCCACACAGAAGGTGCTCCAGCCGAGAATCGAACGGGAGAACCTCTTGCTGTGAGGTGACAACGCTACTGCTGCACCTGCTTGTATAAGTATCTGTTTGTTTAACCCAACCTTGATGATTCATTTAATGAATCAAAGAAACTTGCCTGGAACAGGGATACTGGTACCCATCTCTGGAGACTGTCCTTGGGGTGGTATTTACCACAAAGCACCAGGTGGTCAGATATATCACATAACCAGCTCAAGCTCAACTTGAAACTGCAGTGTAAGAACCGTCATGAGGGCTCATGGCTCACAACCTTTAAGGTACAGCGTGGGGTTGAGTGCAATGCACACAAATGTTAAGCTGGAAACTGCCAAACTAAAATGGACTAGATGCTTTGTAGAAGAAATTGGTTCTTAGGACTGGGAAACTAAGAAGTAATTTGAAGCATTTAATAGTTTTGAATACAACTTACCAGGGAAGGGATTCATAAATATATATATACATCCTTGGTCATTAAAATGTAGTAACAACCTGTAGAAAATACTTTATACTCTGTATGGAACTTTTACATCTTTGTATGCTTCAGGATGAGACTGAAAAAGTCTGAACAGGATCTGTGCTCTACTATGGTTAACAAATTGTATGAAAAAAGAATGTCATCGCACTGTGAAGGAAGGTACCAGAGATAGTGTTGGTAGTTAAGACTTGATAACTAGATATGGTTGGTGCAACATGTACAAAGAGCACTAGTCCTACAACAGGGCTTCTCAGCCAGGGGTGCCTTTCTCCTAAACTCTGGAATTGCCCTTCAGGAGAAGGGAGAAAAGTAACACCCTTGGTAGAATCCTGCATTCATCTTAAATATTTTGACAACACTGAAAATGTGGATACATCTCATGACTTCCTCTTGTTTGGTATTGTCAGAGACAGGATATCAAAGCACATCCTTAGATTGGACATTATCCAGTTTGAATACGTAATAGTTGTGTCTGTACTGTTTGCAGAAGTCCAACAGGCACTGGAGTGGTTCACTGCTGATTGTGAAACAGACAGGATGACAATCATCACTTTCAAAATGTTACGTGGTGGTTCTCTCTCCAGAACAGAGCTGCTTCCTCTTTGTAGGTGAGGTGGAAGCAGTTACCTCAGCTGCAGGAATTCATGTATTTGAAGTTCCTATTGACAGGTGTGGGTAGAGAGAGTATTGAGAGACTGACCAGTGTAGGGCTGCAGCAGGCATTGGATAGGACTGTTGTTTTGAAGAGGGAGCTGATCTCTAGCAGAACATTTTTAATTTACCATTCAATGCCCCATCCTAACCTATGTTCATGTGTTTTTGGGTACTCACTGAATGAAAGAGATCATGGATACAACCAGTAGAAAGGACATTCCTTTGCAGGTCACTTTGTTCACATCTCCATGACATAGTGAGATACTCAGAAATCTTTAGGCAGAACCACTGCTCATCAGGATTGAGAGCACCCAGTTCAGATGGTTTGATAACCTTGTGAGGAAGCTTTCTAGGTGCCTCCTGCAAAGGGTAGAGCAGGCACATCCCACTGGAATGAGATCCCAGGTAGACAGAGGACATACCGGAGAGATTACATGTTTCAGCCTGCCTGGGAGTGGCTTGGCATCTCCCAGGAAGACGGAGGGAGATTGAGAGTTACTGGTGAGAGGAAATCTTGTCTACCCTGCTCAGCTTGTTACCTCCATGACTTTCATTAAGATAAACAATTTAGAAAAAAAAAAGAATAGTTAGATGGAGACACATACCAGACAAACTGTGTGTTTTATTTAATTTTCTTGATTAGTTGACTCATGCCAAACTATGCACACATTTTTCAAAATAAGACTCAGGGGAATGGTTCAAAATACAACATAATATAGCAAATTAAATGTCTATGCGCGGTACAGTTACATTCAAATACACTCTCTAACACTGCATTTTTACATCACAGAACAGCACCTTGACTTCAGGTTATCATGCCTGATATGGTACAAAATTAAAAAATAATCTTAAGAGTGGAGCAGCAAACAATAAGTAACTCATGTGCACCCAGTACCAGGGATGTTAATGCCAAACACCTGACAAGTAAAAAGTGTCACAGGTACAAGTGTTGCCAGAACACACAGCTAAAACAGAAAGTGTCAGTACAAAGAACATGTTAACAAGCAGGTAATTCAATGGATGGAATTGGAAACGGAAGCAGAGTATTGTAGATGAATACTTGTTCTGTTTTCTGAGGTTGCATTTATTTGATTGTGTCATACAGACTGTCCAAAGAGAACATTCTTAGAAACCTCTAAATATTTCAGATAATACATTATTCCTTGTTCTTGTAATTACTGGTAGTTTTGGTAAATCTCTCATAGAACTGGAGTACAGATCTTGAAGGTAAGAGAAGTGGGTTTCTACGGCTTCTCAGTATTGGAGTTTGCACATTTATTTTATTTTTATTTTACATTTGTTAATCGGGATAGTCCGACTGGACACAGGTCCATTTACAGAGGAGGCCCATGGGGAAAAGCTCCACAATTAGATTAACATCAATATGGTAATATAAACAATCATATAACAGTGATAACTGAGGTAAGTACAGACATAAAAAGTCTCATACAATCCAGTCTAAACAATAAGTGAGTAAATTCTCGTACATCAAAGCTTTAACATTGATTAGTGAGATAGGATAAAAGAACAAAAAAATCATATGATTAGACATGACATATTATGCAATTTCAAGTGGACAGTAAGATACCTAACTGTATTTCATAGTGGTCTGTAATTCAACAATCTCTTCATTCATTTCATGAGTATATAGCTTTTCAAAGTCTTGCTTGTTTCGTGCAAAGACTTGGCCTTTGTTCAGATTTGGATTAGATCCTTAGTGTCCCTTGGGAAGCCATATCATCAAGGATATATAAATGCAAATGCAGTAATGAAGGTTTAATTACATCAACTGTTGTTGGTTCTGTTACTACAGATGGACAGATGGATTAACTTGTAGAAGCCCTTAGCAATACCAGATTGGCAACAACAAAATTAGTGAATGTGTGTGTGTGTGTGTGGGGGGTTGTCACAGATCACTCATCTTACCACATGTGCTGATAATACGAGGGTCACTGGTCGGTGTGTAGTCAATTATTCTGAAAATACCTAATGTTACTACTCTGGGCTGCTGAAGTAAAATGTAGTGATAGCCAATGCAGGTTACAGTTGCAATCAGGTACGTGAAGTTCTTGTGGCTCTCAGGTTATGTTAACATCTCCTACAGGGATGAGTCCACCTATATCAGTGGGGTGAAACCAGGGGATAATGACCTCAAGTTCAATATTAACCACATACAGCACAGGTTGGCAGAGCTAGAATAAAAGTTTTTTCCTTTGAAAAAGGAAGCTATTAGAGCAATATAACTTCCCATTTTTAGCTTTACTGGTTGCTGGGAACACTAATTCTGTAAAAGGTTAATCAACACTTCTCTAGTACCCAAGCAGTGATAATTCAGCATTTATATTACTTGGTTTAAGTCAGCTTTCAGAGATGGAGGGACATGACAGAACATTTACACACATCATTCCAAGCACAAAATCAGGGGATTTGTTTATCCTTTGTATATTTAGATACATTATTTTCAGGCTGTTCTTTACTACACAGCAGCCACCCGGAGAGGATGCTTCCAGGAAGTTGGTTGATTTCAGTCCAAAATCTCTGAATGTTTTCCACGGTTTAAGAGCAATGGTTTATGTTGCTGATATTGATACTTCTTCATGTGTTTTAAAGTTTTAGACTGAGGAAATTAATAGAAGAATAAGACTTGGTCAAACTCCTTTAAACTATTCAAGGTCATATCAGAGTAATAGGTCATTAAGGTAAATAGGCAGAGGTCAAAGAACAGTTTCTGCAACAGATGCCAGTCCATTACAAAAACACACACACCTACAAGCAATTTAAAAACTCCATAAATCATATGACACAACGTCTTTGGAACGTAGAGGAAAAACTGCAAACCTCAGCAAAAACTCAAAAACGCAAAGAATGAAGAGATTCCAGGGAGAAAGTACCCTAGCCAGACCCTGAACCAGATAACCATGCAAACTGATGCATTAGTGCCATGTGCTACACAACTCTACGACTCACCTGTACAGATAATTCCTTTAATTTTACTGAAAGTACCAAAAACAGTATTGCCCTGGCTGAGTAGAGTAGATGATTTCATTATCCTTAACCGTTGAGTATCCTCTGAGGTTTTTGTATTTATATGTCCAGTTGTGTGTGATGTTTAGATTTCTATCCTGCCATAACATCCCCAATATAGCACTGGAGAACAAAGGCAAAGGCATCTGGATATGGAAAATTTTACAATAAAAAAAATATCACAAAGAGGGAATGTAGAAAAGAAGATTAGTAAAGTAAAGATTAAAACAATAGAAGGTGCAATTATGAAGTGCCTGCGAAGTGAAGGATTTGGTGTAGAAGGTCTAACAAAGGTTACAGCACAGCATGATGCACAGAGTCCCCAAATTAAGGAGAAGTAGGAAGCTCAGGAGACATCTGAGGTAGAAATATGGACATGGGAAAGAAAAAGAGATTTAATATGGTGCAATATTTATGCAAAGGAGAAAGCAAAACTAACCAGTACAAAAAGAGCAGCACCGAAAATATTTGAAGGGAAATACAGGCAAAGGAATCCAGACATGGAAAACTTTACAATACAAAAAATAAGAAGACAAAGAGAAAAAGTAGAAAAGAAAATCAGTAATGGAGACGTTAAAGAAATAGAAACTGAAGTTATGGAGTACCTGCAAAGTGAAAGATCACCAGTGTAGAAAATCTAATTAAGAAAGCACCACAACAGAATCGAGCAATGGATATCCAAATTAAGGGGAAACCAGTGGATTGGGAAGAAACTGATCAGGTGATCAAGTCTTACAAAAAATAAGAAGACAAAGAGAAAAAGTAGAAAAGAAAATCAGTAATGGAGACGTTAAAGAAATAGAAACTGAAGTTATGGAGTACCTGCAAAGTGAAAGATCACCAGTGTAGAAAATCTAATTAAGAAAGCACCACAACAGAATCGAGCAATGGATATCCAAATTAAGGGGAAACCAGTGGATTGGGAAGAAACTGATCAGGTGCTATATGAAGATATTTTGGAGCCTCCACAGGAAACAGCATGAAAGTTCACTTGAAGCTAGACAGCAAGGGAAGGAACAGGAAATTGTGGAAACTCTGATGCTGTCACAGTTGAGGAGTAATAGGCCAGTGAGTTCCCATACGACAGAGCAACAGATGCCACAGGATGAAATTGAAGAGAATGTGCCACAGGACAATGCTATAGAACTTTCTACAGAATGCCTGCAGGAAATGGAAAACAAAGGATGTGACCTCAGTTTAGAAGAAAATGAGCTAAGAGAAGAGTTGCTTGATTTAATAGACAGGGAAAAGCCGAAAGACAAACAAGATAGACGAATTAAGAAAGAAATAGACTGCAGAAGGTCAATAAAACCCCAAAAGTCAGAAGTTTGATAAAATAAATGAACACAGTAAAACAGTCCACAACTTCCAACAAAGTTGTAAAATAATGTGTGGGACGGTTGCTTTTGCCCCTTTCTTTTTGTTCTTTGTTGGAAAATGAACACAGAAATTAGAACTGTCCATAGAGATCCATGCGATATAACAGAAGTAAACAGGATATATTACTGTGCAGCTAAATTAATAACTGATAAAGTTCTATCGCAAGAACACAGGGTAGTGAGGGAAAGGAAGGGGAATAATCGAATACAATCATAGAAATATCGAATAGAGAAAAGTATAAAGCAGTTAAGAAAAGAAGTGTCTCTGTTACAAGAATATAGAAGAGGGAACAGATCAACAAAAATACTAAGAAAGACAGACATAAAAGCAATGTGCATTATTAGAACAGACCAGGATCTATCATGCACTATCGCACATAAACTAAAAATCTCACCACAGGCGGAAAAACTTAGAAGATACACAGATAACTATAAAGAAGTATAAAATGAGCAACTTACTGATGACCTAAAAAAGTTTTATAAAGAATTGGGAAACAAGGTAAAAGGAATTGAAAGACTGCCAAGAAAAGAAGAAATAGATGCATTTTGGAGATCTATCTATGAAGATCTTGCAGAACATAAAGATGCTAAATGGATAGAAGAAGTAAAAGAAAGAATAAGAAGTTTAAATGTACAGGATATGAAATGGGATGAAGTAACAGCCAGAGAGAATGAAACAAAGTTAATAAAAGCCTGTAATTGGAAAACCCCAGATGTAATATCTAACTTTTGCTTAAAAGTATTAACATCTTCGCACAAAGATTTAGCCATGAGTAAGAACTATTTATATGTGCACCCTGAACAAACACCAACCTGGCTAACAGCAGCAAAAACAATGCTTCTACTTAAGAGTGAACTTGCAAGCTACCCTAAAAATTATAGGCCAATAACTTGACTTCCGATGACATATAAACTATACACGGGAATTGATGCCAACAGAGTTTATAGTCATTTAGAAAAAAAAAATCAATTATGGCAGTAGAACAAAATGGCAATAAAAGAAATTCATATAGAACAAAGGATCATTTGCTGTTAACTAAAGTCTTAGTGGAGAACTGTAAAAAGGGGCAGAATCTAAGTATGGCATGGATTAACTACAAAAAAACATTTGATAGCATATCACATTCATGGATAAGAGAGTGTTTAAAAATGTAGAGGATAGACCCTACACTGATCAACTACATTACTGTGACCATGAAACAGTGACAGACCACTTTGTAATTAAGCCATGATAAAGGACAAATTATTATCCCAGGGATAAAAATTCAAAGGGGGATATTCCATGGGTGACTCTCTGTCACGGCTGGCACTCTGTCTTGCCCTTAACCCATTAATCTGCCTTCTAAACAGCTTAGGCCATGCCTATAATTTGGCTCCTAGAAAACTATTAATAAAAAGTGTAAAGACTTCTCATCTTCTCTTTGTCGATGATTTAAAACTGTATAGCTCATCAAATGAGGAGCTGAAAGCACAACTGCAAGTTGTCAAAACTTTTTCGGATGACATAAGAATGTCATTTGGTCTTGATAAATGTATAAAAAAAGACAAATATGTACATGTACAACTGCTATACTCTTTTTTTTACAACTGTTTTCTGTATCAATACTATGAAAATTATTTTTATAGCTTGGCAGATGAAAGAAATGCAGCTGAAAACATTATAGTTCATGCTGTTACCACTTTTAACCTGATTACATCTAATAATTACAAAGGGTATTTCTACTACTCTATTGAATGTATTGTATGTACAAATCTTGAGCGATACACACAACCCTTCAAGTCACAAGCCCTTGCCATATAAAATAATCTGAAGTATGCACTATTCGTATTCTTCCCAAGTACAAAAGCCCTTCCCAAATGACTACTCTCATTGCATGCATAAGTACTTCTTGTAAACAAGTTTTACTTCAATAAAGTTTTCACTGTAATATATCAATAGTATATGAAAAAGCATGTAACCATGATGTGTGGATTTATTGTGTGTTTCAGGTTTCGTCTCCACCCACCCCTTTATCTATCTGTTTTTCTTATTTTCATTATACATTTCTTTCTCCTTTATAGTTTTGCTTCTCTCTCACTTATTTATTTTTTTACAACTTCAAATCCCTCAGGAGAATGCTGAGCATGTACCTCCAAGGCTAGAGACAAATCACCCTATGCCTGTCCAGGGATGGCTTTGCAGGGACACGGTGGTGGTACTAGTCATGCAGGCACTCAAGCACATGTCAGCCTGGCAAGCTTCATCGAAAGAGAGTCTTGGAGCTTGATAGACTATGTACTGGTGGAAGTACCTCTCTCCAGCATGTAGAAGACATGCTCTCCCAGATGATGCCGACCACCGCACCAACACAGCCCCCTACCCCCTCAATATTAGGGTCTTCCACTGCAACACCAGCTGGCAGTGGACATGTTCACGGCTCTGTGGACTGGGAGTCCAGCTGGCACTTTCCCAGTCCTTCTTCCCTTATCCTTTCTCCTATACTCTCTTACCTACTTCAGCACAAAACTATTTAAGTAGGACTGTTTTTACGGTTTGCTACTCTGAAGAAGTTCCAAATCACATAAAGAGGAATTAAAGCACTAAATCTATCCGTGCAGCTTGCTGCAGTGCATTTTGTTTTGTTGGTATTTTTTTAGAGTATAAATGAGCCAACACATAACTGAGGGAGAGAAAAAAATATATTTTTTTAATCACCAGTCCTCCGCAATGAAAAACAAGTCTAGAGATCAGTTTCTCCTCAATGAGCCCCGTGAACCATTACAATTTAATCCATTTCTTCATTCTCTAACAACCTTTAAAAATGTTTGTTTAAAGAAGCCACATACATTCATAGGTTCACAGATTAGTAGTAGACTAACTGCCTTTGTGGGCCATTTTAAGCCTAGCCAATTACCTCATGTGGGAATCAAACCCAGCACCTTACATCTGTAAGGTAAACACCTTAACTATTGTGCCAGCCTCCCACTTATGCTGCTTCTATAATACGCATCCTAACCCTGCTTGAAACTGTATCCACCCTGACTCCTCTCAGTAATTAGTAGCACCTATCTTCCACTAACTTCATCTCCTCATCACTGATACCTGCTTCCAAAATTAACCCCACACTAATCCTTTTTTAGACCTTTCCCCATTACTGCCTCTCCTCCACTTCCCTCATATACTGTAAACAATACATACATTACTGTACAAAACTTTATTGTAGAACATTAACTCTAGTCCTTGTTTATGTACAATAGCTTGGATGTATTTACTGTGTATCTAGACTTGACCACTGTTATTTTTATGTCTTCCCCCAAGCTGAACCTGAAAACTATTCCTTTTGTATCAGTGTGCTACCCCTTCTAACAAATAAAAATAAACTGTGACAGATGTGCGTGGTTTTACGAAGAGGCCAGGATGACTGCACAACAGATGTACAATACCAGGTATGACTGAGGTCTATGGAAAATTTAAATTGCTTTTGTTTCACTTTTTTTTTTTAATTATATGTCAGTAGAGAGATGAAATCTTGGAAAGTGAGAGGATGCCTGAGGAATGGAGAAAAAGTGTTTTGGTACCGATGTTTAAGAATAAGGGTGATGTGCAGAGCTGTAGTAACTACAGAGGGATTAAATTGATCAGTCACAGCATAAGTTATGGGAAAGAGTAGTAGAAGCTAGGTTAAGAAGGGAGGTGATGATTAGTGATCAGCAGTATGGTTTCATGCCAGGAAGGAGTACTACAGATGCGATGTTTGCTTTGAGAGTGTTGATGGAGAAGTACAGAGAATGTCAGGAGTTGCATTGTGTCTTTGTGGATTTAGAGAAAGCGTATGACAGGGTGCCTAGAGAGGAGTTGTAGTATTGTATGAGGAAGTCGGCAGTGACAGAGAAGTATGTAAGAGTGGTACAGGATATGTACAAGGGTAGTGTGTTGGCGGTGAAGTCTGTGGTGGGAGTGACGGATGCGTTTAAGGTGGAGGTGGGATTACATCAAGGTTCAGCTCTGAGCCCTTTCTTATTTGTAATGGTGATGGACAGGTTGACAGACATCAGACAGGAGTCCCCGTGGACTATGATGTTTGCAGATGACACTGTTATCTGTAGTGAGAGTAGGGAACAGGTGGAGGAGACCCTGGAGAGGTGGAGATATGCTCTAGAGAGAAGAGGAATGAAGGTCAGCAGGACTAAGACAGAATATATGTGTGTGAATGAGAGGGAGGATAGAGGAATGGTGAGGATGCAGGGAGTAGAGGTGGCGAAGGTGGATGAGTTTAAATACTTGGGATCAACAGTTCAGAGGAATGGTGAGTGTGGAAGAGAGGTGAAGAAGAGAGTACAGACAGGATGGAGTGGGTGGAGAAGAGTGTCAGGAGTGATTTGTGACAGACGAGTACCAGTAAGATTGAAAGGGAAGGTCTACAAGAGGGTAGTGAGACCAGCTGTGTTATATGGGTTGGAAACAGTGGCATTGACAAAAAGGCAGGAGTCAGAGCTTGACTTGGCAGAGTTGAAGATGTTAAGATTTGCACTGGGTGTGACGAGGATGGACAGGATTAGGAATAAGTATATTAGAGGTTCAGCCCAGGGTGGAAGGTTTGGAGACAAAGCCAGAGAGGTAAGATTACGTTGGTTTGGACATGTGCTGAGGAGGGACGCAGAGTATACTGGGAAAAAGATGCTAAGGATGAAGCTGCCAGGTAACAGGAAAAGAGGAGGGCCTAAGATAAGTTTTATGGATGTGGTGAGAGAGGACATGTAGGTGGTTGGTGTGGCAGAACAAGATGCAGAGGACAGAAAGAAATGGAAACAATTCATCTGCTTTGGCGACCCCTGATGGGAGCAGCCGAAAGAAGAAGAAGATGTCAGTAGAGAGATGATGTGGAATTAGTACTGCTAATGCAATGTGTGGCAGTTGACACAGGGGAATAAGGTTATGAGCGATTCTGTCGGGCTTTATCTACTTGCTGTGGACTCAAAGCAAGTCTCTTAAAGCAGACAGTGCTCTGGAGCAACTGGGAAATTGGGCTAAGCTCATCAAAGGTCTCCTGGATACATGTCTTGTAATTGTGTGAACATGCAGTAGGCATTACTTTGTCTTGTTTAGAGTACCTGCATTACATGTGTTTTTCGTACAGTTTCATTATCTTTAGTAAGACTTAATTCCGAACATAAACAATGCAGTGATATTTAGGTGGTGTAACAGTTCTACAGAAGTAGAATCTGAGGCTGAAATTGAGAGTTTAGGAGTTGACATGCTGGATTTATGGGGTAAACTGTATGCATGTAGTTCTCTCTACACCTAGATAACTTTGAACAGACTAACCAGAAATGAAGAGGTGAAATATTTGCAGAACTAACTTCTAAACTATGAAACATACCCCTAACTGCCCCCTTATTATACTGTCATGCAGCACAACCATCAAATCAATATTTAGTTTAACAAATTCTAGTATCTGTCCTTAAATACTTTCTAACACCACCCCAGCAGTTCATTCTCAAATCATACTGAAACGATAAAACATTTTAGCTCCATTATAACCCATGACAGCTTTCACATGCATCTTTTTAATTGTTTTAAATTTTTAAATGTTTTTGTTTAAAAGCATCTTTTTTAATTACAAAGACTGCACCTTTAGTACAATACATTGCTGTTATAATTTCCAAGTAATACAGAATAAACTAGTTTTTTTTAGTGCCATTGATCAAAGTCTTGACTCCTATCTTTTTCTCTTAAATCACAATCTACAGAAGCATTTGCAGACATTCAGAAAACCTGACTTCTTGCAACATTTTTTCTTCATATATTTTGAATTCCGGTCTTCAAAATGCAAAATACCCATATAATCCATATTTTGTTTGGTGGGTGGGGGGGCCTTGTACACACTCCATGAAAAGAGGTACCTTCATCTAAGAAAGCCATTTCATTACAAGCAGTGTTATCTGTTGATTTTAACTGGTTTGAAATTACAATCATGTTGTATCAACAGATCTGAGTCATCAAGTCTATCTCCTTTATTGTTTAGTCTCTACAAGCAAGGCACAGTTCTCCCATCCTCAGTAATCAGTATAACATCTGCATACTTTGCAAAGTTAAAATTAATAGACTAAGCAAGATGACCATGGCAATACAGAATGCCCTTAACTACTTGATAGCTGGTTAAAGCTTCCATCACATGAACCCAATTATAGGGAACTTTGCACACATGGCCATGGGTAAGATAATAACATGAAAAATGAGCTGGGTAAGACATACAGGTGTAAGAACATAAGGATTGTTGCAGATGACAGAGTATTTTGATTTGCATGTATATCATCAGTGTAGTAAAACTAACATGGGTGTGATATACATTCTCAGGGGACTTTGGAGGAAACTAGTATTGCCGATTTTATCCTTGTTAAAAGATGCAATTAGGCATATATATGCTGTATCAATGCAATCTCCATAAAAAACTACGAATATACATAAGTTAGAGTACAAGGGAGATAAGCCGCGGTGGTGCAGTGGTAGTGTTGTTGCCTCACAGCAGGAGGTTCTCCTGTTCGATTCTCAGCTGGAGTGCCTTGTGTGTGGAGTGTGCATGTCCTTCCCGCGGTTGAGTGGTGTTCAAAAGACATGCGTGAATGGACGTGCCTTCATTGAAGATTGGGCATCGGGCTGGCAACTCGGCACCATAAAAATCGACTGGCAATCATTAGCGGACCGGAGTTCCGCTGTGGCAACCCCTAACCGGGAAAAGCCGAAAAGTCAAACAAGAGTACAAAGGAGATGGAGCAAAAGCATTAAGACCATAAGTGGGGTTAATAAAGGTTAGCACAAAGTGTATACTATGTGTACACTCAGTGCAACCTTTGGGTGAATAGAACAAGAAGTACATCTGACGAGGTAACGTCTACTGTAAAATTATTAACATCTGTTTACTCACGGTCAAAGAAACTACACTGTTGTAACAGGACTGTTATTTGTTCCACAAGTGTTTAATTTAATTTAGCCTTGGCAAAGGGTCAAAAGGAATATGCTCAGAAAATAAACTGGAAATAAAGTTTTGGATAATAATTGTGACTTTAAATGTTGTCAACTTAACATGCAATCTGTATTTCTGACTGTTTTGAATCCAGTTATTTCCAGTTTTGAAGGTGTACGTCAGAAAGACATTTAATGCATACTTGAAAGTAGTTAATATGTTTCACAATTCAAACAAAACTTAAAAAAAAAGTTATTTTCTTTAGTATCTGGTAAGAAGGACTACATTAAAAAAATTAGTAAGGGAAAGATAACAGCTGTGATGAATACAAACATTTCAAGGGAATGAATAAAAAAACAGAATGATTCTGTGACATATACTGCAGTACAGTAGATGTGGTGCATCACATTAAAAAAAATGAATGTGTTACTTTATAAAAATGTGGGTGAACTGCCATGATTTGTGGTTCTACATTCCAGCTGTTTGCTAAAGATGATATGCAAATCTTAGCACATGCGGTCCTGCAGGTGAAAAACGCATTAAGCAAATTTCCTGACATGGAGCTTTTGTCATAGAAGGTTCCAGTAATGGCTTATTTAATTAAAACACATAAGATTACTGTTACACAGGCAATGGGTCAGTGCATGTACTGTAAAATAAAGCACTTCGCATCCAATGTCAGTGCTGAACCAGCTTGTGTGGTTTACAATTATTCATTTAAATCCTTACAGCTAATGAAATGAACAAATATGTGAATTGTACAGAGCTCAGTGAAAAAAATTACACATAGTAGACACTGGTACACCAGATGTAAAACGTAAGGGTCAAATTTCAAAAATGAAAGTTAAATCATTCAGTACAACACAGGCCAGCATGCTGGAATGTAAGGGGATGGAAATAATTTATTTTTTATTCTCTCACAGGATTTACAGTTGTCTTTTATTTTGCAGATGGCAGAAGCACAGAGTTTGCATCAGCCAGTGACCCGAGGGAAGTGGACTTGATGGATAACTTAGGCATGTCAGAATTGGTGCAGTTTGGGAGTAGTGTGGGGAGAGGTGAGGATGAGGTAGTCAGGTGCAGGGTAAAGAAGGTAGCATGGCTGGAAAACGACAGAGATTTGAGGGGCCCTTTTTTAGTGAAGGGGGACATTTTCACAAGGAGGCTTTTGGTGATAAGGAGGGTTTAGGTTTGATTATGAGGAGTTTGGGGTCATCCACAGGTGGGGTGGAGCCGCAACAGCATGAGGTTGGGTCAGATTTTGGGATCCGGCCAGGTGATTGGTTAACTAAGCAGGCCCTGGGGCAAGGGACGGGGGGGGGGGTCCTTCTGATCCTCCCACATTCTGGATTTAATTAAAGGAAAGGAGAGTATGTCGATATTTTGAATTAATTGATGTGGATGGGGTTCAACATCTGTCAGAATCGGAAACCGCAAACAGTAAATATTTTTGGCGGCTTTAGCAACCTTAGGGCACAGGAAGATAGGTAGACTGTAGCAAAGAGCATGGGACAACTAGGTGTTAGGCTTCATTTATTACATGGTGGTTTAGCTGGAAAAGGATACGCCTTTGGCCTTACTACTCTTGGTTTACTTTCTCACGATCTGTGAGGCATAGCATCTTTGGGCAGGGAATGCCTGCTTGTGGTACGAACAGAGATTCCGGAAGCAGAAGGCAGTGAATCAATTCTCTGTGTTGAGATAAGAGACATCCTGACATTTAGCTAGCCACTATGGGAGGTAACCTTGGAGCAGTTAGCAGGGAGGTTAAGTTAGGGGTGTTCGGGAATGGGGTATGCTGGGCCTTTAATGTGGGGTGCTGCTCTTGGGTGGTGTGTAGGTTTTTGCACACCTGTTTGAAGTGTATAGGTATGCAATCAGCTGTGTAGGTGGCAGATGGGAAGGCACAATAGTTAATTTGAGTTTGCAGCAGTCTGAATCAGGTGCGTTACATTTATTGTGTCCTGTAGTTCAAGGCAGTCAGGGTAGGGGGATTTTCGGGGACAGAGAAGGTTGGGTGTCGTTTTGTGGGTCAAAGGAAAGACCGGGGGATGCATTTTTCCATTAACATACAAGTACTGCATCTGATGCACATGCAATGTCCTGACTCAGCAGTTGCAGTCGAATTAATGGATGGTTTTATGATGAATTTTCTATTAAATCAGTGGTGAGAGGGGAGTGGTCAATTTGTAGGAATCTGTTTTCCTTTTAGGGGAAGGAAGAGAATTTGGAAGGCTTGATGGAGAAGAAATGGCAGGTGGGTAGGTTATTGGGTCCATTTCATATTTCTCCCTTTAACAGCTTTAATGTTTCTCCATTGGGGTTTGTTCCTAAGAAGTCGGCAGGAAATTTCATTTGATTCACCATTGGGCTTATTCCAAGGGGAGTTCTGTGTATGATTTTATTTCTTGAGATGATCAAAAGTCAGTCATGCATCTTTGGATGATACAGTGCAGGTCGTTCAGGAGTTTACGGACACATGGCTGGTGAAGGTAGATACTGAATCTGTTTTTCATTTATTACTGGTTTGAGAGGAAGAGTGGCCGTTGTTGGGCAGGTTAGTTAGATTTTACTTTGTCAAGGCTATGCCGATGGGATGCTTGGTGACCTGTGCTACTTTGAGAGGTTTAGCAGTGTGTGGGCAGCCAGAAGGCGGTACATTATCTGTATGACTTCTCAATAGTAGGTGAAGAACACTGGAAGGTATGCGTGTGCTTCTGTGGGGGGGGGGGGGACTGTGTGTTCCATTGGCTAGGCAGAAGTTAACAGGCTCGTGCAAAGCACTGGTTTATGGGATTGCTAGTGGATGCAGGCCATGGTTTGTTTAGTTTACCAGATGCGAAGGTAACACATTTGAAAGAAAAAATTTGGTGGGGAAATCCAATGACAAGATGCGGATTAAAGAGTTCTTCATGCTCTTGAAGTTTGCATGTTAGCAGTTCACCTGGGTCATGCCTTTTGTGGGTTTGTGGCCTTTTTTTTGAACAGGGGGAAAGCAAACATCACTGAGTGGGGGTTAATAAGTTGGTGCGTGCTGATTTAGCATTGTATTTGTCTTTTTCTGGAGTAGTTTAATGGTATGGCTTTTTGGCAGCCAGAATGGGTGGTTCAAGAGGATTGGTAGTTGTTTACATATGCGGCAAGAAGTATTGGGATGGGGGCATATTTTGGAGGGAAATGCTTTGTGGCTTGCTGGCTGGCAGGATGGAAGGACAATTGGAGGAAGGATGTTGACTGTTTGGAGTTAGTTACAATTTGGCTGGTGTCAAAATGTCTAGCAGGAGACGATGCAGGGTGGAAAAATGGTTCATTTTCATTCAAACAATATGGCAGTGGTAACAAGCCACTGGTGTTGCCAGACGCGGTGTGTTAGGCTGGCTTGGAATGATCAGATGCTTGGTACAGGAATCCTGCCCAGCTTTTAAAAGGAAGGTGTATGGTATGGTATTGCAAGATTTTGTTAAATTTGTATTGCAGCTGTCCGAGGAGGAAGGAGTTTGGTGGAAAGGATTGTTGTTGAGATATTTGGTTCAGGCTTGGTAACAAGGTAAAGCAGTTCAGTCGGTCAGGGTGGACTTGGTTGCATTTAATCTAGTTGCACAGGTGGCAGTTACGTGACTTTTCTAAATCTTGGACTGTGGTTCATATGTTGAAGGGTTGGGGTGGGACTGATATTGTGAAGACTGACAGACGATGGCCATTGACAAGACAGGTTTTGAAGGTTTTGTTGTGGGGATTAGTGCTGGTAAATGGAGATTCATTGGACTATACTTTATGTGTGATGTTCACTTTGTGTGTATATTATGGCGCTTTTAGGGTGTCGAAGTTGTTTTGGTCACTAATTTGGTGGGATGTTTCAATGTTTATTGCTTCCGTGTATACTTAGTTGTGTAGATCTAAAACAGATTAGTTGGAGAAGGGCAAGCAGACAGTACTGGGAAAGGACAGGAATAGGATCATAGGTTGGTACTAGGCTATTGGCCCTAGGGCCTATACAAGCCTAGTCAAAACAATTCCCTGGATATTTCTTCCCACAATATTTACTTCCCTGGACCCCTGTCTAGCAGGGCAACTGACGTGATCCCTGGGGTGAATTTCCTATCTCCCATCCAATCGTCAAGGTTCCTTTTGAAGAGGGCCAAGGAGGTGCTCTGCTTGACATGTATGGGTAGTCTATTCCAGAGTATGGGGAGTCTCTGGGTCAGGAACCTATCCCTCCAGCATGTTTTGTTCATTGTGATGACAAGGTTTAGATCTCTGGAGAGTGTGTCTCTGAGGGATTGGGATTTCTTTAAGTGTAGCATGTCCAACAACTCTTGGTTTGACATGGCCTTGTATGTTAAGCAGAGATCACCTCTGAGTAGACGATATGCCACAGAGTATAGCTGGAGTTTTTTTTTTGAGGGTCAGCATAGAGCATCTGCTTTAGGCCTGTGATTCTTTTAGTGCGGTATTTCTGCGGCCTTTCCAGCTGTTGCAGATGTCTTGTGAGGTACATACCAAACGGGGCATTGTACTCTATAATGGGTCTTATGAGGGATGTGTACAGTGGGACAATGACCTCTTTTTTTTGCATGAAAAGCCCTTAGTGATGAGGTGTGCCACATAGAAGGATATTGTGACTGTTGTGGCAATGTTGTTATCAAAGGTGAGGCCACTGTCCATCTGTGTCCCTAAGTCTCTCATCACACTTTCTGTGTTTAGTGTACTGCCACCTATGTGGGTAGTTCATGGGTACACGTTTTTTCCCAAAGGGGATAACTATACCTTTCTTGGCATTAAGCTTAAGCCCATATCTCTGAGGCACCAAGCATCTGTTTCTGTAAAGCCCTTTTGTAATACATCCACATCATTTGGGGATTCAATAATGGCTCCCAGTTTGCAGTCATCTGCGAACTTTGTCAGCCTGTACTTCAGAGAAGTAGATGCCAAACAAGAGCGGTCCCAGGACTGAACCCTGAGGTTCTCCACTTGTTACCTTGTCTGGAGCTGGATTTGGAGTCGGCTACTTTTACAGTCTGGGTTCTGTCAGAAAGCCATTTGGCAACCCATCGAGTGACATAGGGATTTATGCCCAGCTTAGTAAGTTTATCTATGATTCCAGAGTGGGGGGTGGTGTTGAAGGCCTTGGCGAGGTCCAGATAGGCTGTGTGGACCGCCTTACCCTAGTCTACAGCTCTGGAGACTGATTTGAAGAAGTCAATCAGGTTCAGGAGACAAGATAGGCCCTTCACGAACCCAAACTGGGTGGGGTCCAGTGTCTGAAGGTTGCCAATGTCTTTGTTTATAAGTTCCATGATAATGCGTTCCATGCCCTTGAAAATCAGGCTCGTCAGACTGATAATTGTTGAATAATTGTTGCGTCTGGTGGGGTGGGCTAAGATGTTGCTGTAGTCTCATGTTGGGGAGTCCTCATGACTTTGTTTTGACCAGTAGGAGGCAAGGTGATGACATGTAACCAGCTTGTATACATGGTGTGTTGGTTTTCTGAGAAAGAGGTTTTCCACTCATTCTTTGCGCATTGGAAGGGTATTAGATTTAGCATGGGAAGGGATATTAATTGGAAGAGGGTGGGTTGTCGGTTATCAAATGCTTTCTTGTCTTATATTAGATAATTGGGTATGGTTACTGGTTTAGTATTAAACTATTTTTTTCTAGGAAATAAATCTCATTTTGGTCATTCTTATATCCAATGGGCAGCAAAAGGGAGCTGCAGTTACGCTGGGTGGGATGCAATTAAGTTTGCATTGTTTCGGATGGCAGTGGGCTCCTTAAGAGTCCTGGTGGTACATTTAGCAGGTAACAATCTGGGAATAATTATGAAGCTACAGTTGGTAGTTAAGATAAGTTTAAAGAGTTATACCCAGGTATGTGTATTGTGTGGTCAGAGGTAGTACCACAGTTATTTGGCTTTGGAGAGGGCTCATTGGTTTGTTAATCGTAGGCTAGTTAGGCAACTGGCTGCTTTGGGTAATTATATGACAGGACATTGGGATGTTGACGACAGGGATCCAGTTTGGTTCAGAAAGGATGGAGTTCACCTGAATGATTTTGGTTTGGACCTCTTGAATGTATACTTAGGTTTGTTTTGGAGGGTTTGCTGAAGGTTTTGGAGGGAATGAGGGGGAACAGCCTGTGTCAAGCTGGTTGGCGGAGAAAAGGGTCAGGTTTGTTCCTCTTCTGTTCCCCCACTGGTGTTGGATGTTTAATTCAATGAGTTGGGGAATGAAAGTGAGCGGTGGGACGCTGCCTGACAAGTAAAATAAGTGAGCGGATGTGAGGATGCTGCTAATTTGGTTAGGGTGAGCTGGGTTACGCTGCCCTAATAAAAATAGTTACATGGCTGTTCATGCTGTGATCAACAAATTAAAATATTATTCAGTAAAGTTATGTTCATGTAAGTTTAATAAGGGTCGTCAAAAGTCACTTGGTATGGTATATGTTTATTGAAGGAGACCGGGACAAATATGTGAATTGTAGAGTTCAGTGAAAAAAACTACACATAATAGGCACTGGTACACCAGATATAAAATGAAAGGGTCAAATTTCAAAAATAAAAGTTAAATCATTCAGTACAACTGAGATTCTTAACATGGTTGCAGAAAATGTGTACTAGAATGACAAATTTGTTTGAAACAAGCAAAATCATAGATAAACATGAAGCAATTGCACTAAATGTTTCACTATGGAAATGAAAAAGACAGGTAACAATTATAAAGTTGCATTTCCTAATTAGTAATTATTGCTAGCTGTAGAAATTTTACAAAAGATGTACACTTTTGCTTATGTGGTTTACTTTATATGATGTGAAGCACCACATTTCTGTTACATCTTTATGTAGCTTGACAGGGAACCTTTATGAATGAACCTCAGTTTATATAATACCCATGCATTTATTAGATAATATAAACCCTTAAAGCCTTTTAAAAAAAACTTTATGTAGTGTTAAAATATTTCTTTCAGACCACCGTTTCTCTAAAACAGGTGAGGAAATACAGTATTTGTCTTGCATAGCAGTAGGCCTCATGGTGACTACTTTACATAACTTTACAGGCAGACAAGCTCAAAATGATCCTTTTTTAAGTAATGACTTGCCACAAGGCAAACAGAGCTTCAGCCAACCAGTTAAACCAATTCATATAATATATATATATATATATATATATATATATATATATATATATATTATATATATATATACTGTATACGAAAAATACTGTTATACAAAGTGCAGCTACTATACAGAGCACAAAAAGAATACAACAATAGGATTAGCTAATGCATTTTTTATTCATTGCACAGCAGTTCAAAGAAAGCATTGCCAAGTCCCCAGTGCTAAAAGATCAATTGCAGAAAGACCAAAGACAAAATGCCAAATGGTGGAAACCTAGCAGCATATTATGGCCGAAGCATAAAATATTAAATGTCACAGTGTAACACATCAAAACACTAGCTGTCAGCAATATCAGACTGTTATGTTGCAAGACAATAAAACTTTACATGAGGCTGTAACCTGCTTCAGCTTCGTTACCCTTGGGCAGGTGCAGACTTGACAAGGCTTAGACCTGTCTGCTATGCCTCCCCGAGCTGCAACTCATCAGTCACTCTGCTCTCGAATAGGAGTCACTGCAAGTGCAGTTGGCATCAGTGTGCCAGGAGTGAGTCAAACATTTCAGGATTTTTAATCTTCTCTGAGGTTGTGCAATCCTGGACTTTGTATACATAAACAAGAAGGGTATGGCAGGCAACTACCCCACATGGGGGTGCCAAACAAGCAGTGAAACCTGCAACACAGAAAAAAGAAAACCTACAAAATATCTTGCTTTATAAAACTTGTAGAATATTCCAGGAGCTCAGAATGCCAGGCAAATCATGGAAAACTGAAGACTGCAAATGTGCACAAAAATGTAATTATAGTGACAAATGCAACAGTACATTTAACCCCTTACCTGGTAAGCATTTTCAGGTTTCTGCACATAATATTCTCTGTTTTGGGCTATTTTAGTTCTTTGATTCAAAAACATGCATCTCCAAAATGGTTCAACATTCATTCATGAAACGTTTCAGGCAATGTTACTGACATTAGTATCTATAAAATACCATTGAATGTTGGCTTCTACCCTCAAAGGAAAAAAAGGAGCATGAATCTTGTATTATATGAATAATATCAACTGTTTCATGTAATTTTTATGTCTCATTGAGTATAAATGTGAAAACACCTATTTTAGCATTTTGTAGCTGTTATTTTAGTCTGAAGAGAACTGAAAGCTACACCATTTTTTTCCTTCTATTTTATAAAAGTTTCATTGTTAATTTACAAAAGCGGTCCTTGCCTGAATGCCACCTTGACTTCAAATGAAAACCTCTCTACTACTTCAAGACATTCTTATGAAAATTTCCAGACAAAACCTCCTTTTTAATCCCACTTTTACTTTGTTTTGCACAGCTCAATAGCTTTTATGAAAACAAAGCAAGAGAATCTCAAATTTGGGTAACCCTCTCAGAACATATAAATAAACATATTTTGCTAAAACATACAAAAATGACAAAATGTCACTTTTTCCCTAGAAATGAGTTTTAATTTGGTTATTTCATATCAACACACCAATAACATGATTCTGATACTGAGCTTATCAGATTTAGAAAATGCTAAACGTACATTTTGTATGAAACAAAAGCGTGAAAACTATGATATTCAAATTGATACATAATGAAGGACCATTTAGTTTTAACTGCACTAATTAGTACAGCAAACGTCTCAGAATAACGTATCATGGCCCTCAGATGCAAGATGCATTTATCTGGTCATTCCAGCCGTAAAGACACATACTTACATCCTCTATATTCCTGACGACTCATTGAGTAGAGGAAAAAAAACACACACACAATAATACATTTGCACCCTACCCATACATATCCACTGCCATAAAAGTTAAATAAATAAAAACAAAGTGTATTGTGCTGTGGGTAGTGTGTACGGTTACCACTGTACACAGATGTATCTGGTTTTCTTCCAGAAAAAGTGAAAGAGCATCAAATCACAGTAATTAACTTAAACTTGGGGGTTTCAGACCCTAAACTCTGTCCCCACACCCCAACAAGCCACAGCAATGATCACTTTAATGCGATCATCCTCAGCTTGCCATTTGCTTTGCATAACTCTTAATCTTCCAACTCCAAAATGTTGAACTCTACCTCTCAACACAGTGTGGAAAAACATTGAAAATGTGGACGGAACACGGGAACATTTACAAACAATTTCAACTAGCAAGTTTCACAGCATGGCTAATAAATGTTTTGTATACTTACTAAAAGTTTCTTTGGTGAGTTAAGAGGATTCAGCATTACTTGCCAAAAACAACCAACCACAGGCACTTTTAGACTGCATAGTAACAGGACATTGAGCACATACCGGGACACAGTGGGCCAGATTTCAAAAGACCTGCACTCAGTGTAAGTGACTTACTTCACTGTAAGGCTCATCTGTAAATAACTTGTACACTGGGGGCCAGATTGTTATGGTAAGGGGCCACTTACACGAAGACAAAGTCTTTTGGAATCAGGCCTGGTATTTTACAGCTAAGTGACATGCCCTTCTGTGCCCTAGTGTGGTGCCATCAGTGAGTACCAGATACAGAACTAAAAGGTTCATAAAAATCTCAAAATGTTATTTAAAAATATGGCAGACTTGTTACAGTGACTTGAGTGAGTAACACAAAAATGTAGTTTGTTATAATGCGTTACTAAAGCATTACTATGTACTACGTGTCTAGTCGTTTTAGAATATGGCATGCCACTGTTAACTTCTCATAAAAAAAAACACTACATTTTCACTCTTTCTCCTTCTTTAGATTTATATTCCATTTCCATAAAATCTTCAGGCATGCTCCCTATTTCTTCCATGATTTCACTGTCATTGGTGGTTTGACAAGACACCAAGTAAATGCCATTTTTGTGCAAATACATATGCGTTTTAAACATCTTCTTACAGATTTGGGTTTGAAATACTCCTGTATTTTCTCTCATAATGGATATATCAAGGAAGTTAAATTTTAAAAATTGAGTAGTAGGTTTAAAATCCATAACAAAATGTTTGAGGCTTAAAATATCACCAAACCATAACTGTCCTCTACAAAACATTTGTACAAGATAAAGCCATTTCTATAAATTACGGCTTCATTATAATAGAAATATCTTCCCATCTAGCCACTGAAAATTTGCATAAACTGTAGCCACAGGAGTTCCTATTGCAACACCCTTTTGCTGATGACACATTTAAACAAACAAAAAGATGCATTACTATACAACACCAATTCATGCCAAGTCTGTGACATATTAATCTGAAATGGATAAATCACTATGCAGACAACTTCCTTTGTATAATTTGAGCTTTTTAATGGATGCAGAAAAGGGCCACAGACACATCAGTAAAACACAGAAAGCAATAAACTGCTGGAGAAAAAAGGAGCTGCGACTTACAGGGCCACAAATGTGTAACTTAGTTTATAGTTAACTTGGAAATGTGTTAAAGCAATCCAAGAAAAAACATACTAGCAATACAAATGAAAGACACAACACTGCACAATACAAACATTTGCAAAGCAGTACAGTACTGCCTGTTTACAGAAATGTGGCTTTTAAACAGCCTTGCTAGTCTTTTCACAACAGCAACGTGCAGTGTGCTTTCTAGGATTGCATTTCAGGTTGCTCTCCCACCACTAAACAAATGCTGACTCACTGAACACTACTACTACTTGAAACACCATTTTTAAAGGAAATCTGCAATTTCTAAAATAATAATAAAAAAAAAAAAGGCCACAGAAATCTGGAAACCTGCACTTTTTGCCAAGTTGCAGCAGCAAACAAAGAGTCTGTATCTTAGATCATATTCCCACCCACAAGCAATATGCTTTGCATTTGTTACATACCTCGAAACAGGTGGTACTGTTACTTTAACTGCATCCCAAGCACAAGCAGCCTGTTATTCCTCATTCCATTCCATTTACTGTGTTCTTACAGGTACTCATTTTAGTATATTGCACACATGCCACAAAATTTATTTCAGCATAGCCTCAAAAGCTAGGGACTTGTTAGTTCAGTATTTTGCCATCAGCAAATAAGGTATTTAATTTTTTAAGACACAATTACTTTTACCAAACTGATTTAATCTAGTTATACACTAAACCTGCAGCTCACATTTTAAGTGCTAACAAAGCTATCGTCTGCAACCTGAGCCAGAAAGTAATTCTAATTTCTAACGAATAAAACCAAACTTTAGTAACATTTAAATTTGAGTATGCCTCTTTTAAAATTGTATTAGATATTTAAAATAAACAACAAAACCTGGAAATCTTATTAGGTAAGGTATGCATACCATAGTCATTTGGCAGGTAAATATATGTTAACTTTACCAAGGAATACTGAAATGGCATTCCAAACGGTCACTTACATGAAATTCATGCTTCTGTGAAGTCCTATATCACAATTTAGAGTTTTTTTCTATCCACAGCTATAGCATCCGATAGGTTGCTCCTACAACTGTGATGTAGAAAGTTTATCAACAGAGGGATAAGACAGAAGGCATATCTTGTATGACTGTATAGCCAAAATGATGACAACAGTCTTCAGTGACAGATGCGCAGTCCTTCCAGATGGCTAACATGGCACGTAGTACTGTATACAAAGAGGTGTTATCGTTCAGCAATACCTGTGCCTCTCTCTCACGTTTTACTGCAGGGCTACAAGAATGGGACTGTTACTGGTAGCACTCTCTGGGATTCATCAAAGCATGATGTTTTGTTCAATGAATTTAAACCTGAAGCAGGTGGTGCTGGACAATACCAAGCCACCTACCCACAAGTGAAACATTAGCTATCTGTCAGCTGTAGCTAAGAAAATAAAGCAGTTGGCTCTAGCCGCTTCAAGAAATAGATCTGGATATGCAATGCAACTTGTCACAGCACTCTGCGCTTGGATACATACCACATAAGAACTTGCAGTGCAGTAACACACATGTAAAATATGCATACATTTTGTTTATAGTAGCAGTGCTTATATTTTTTCAACATTTTATTTTTCCAAAATATATATTGAAACTGATCTTTCCAGCAACATCAGGAAATAGTTGAACTACAGTAACTTGTTTTTAACTATTCACATTTCAATCTGATCCATTTTACCCTTAATTATTTGCACTAAGCAGAATCTGCATCATTGAGCAAGTGTCTAGACAAGAGTAAGAAAGATGGAATGCAAAGCATCTCAACAGTTAACAAGCTGCCTGTATGTGCCTTCTGAGAAATCCCTGGAGTATGAGAAAGTTGCTTAAAACAGAATACCCTGCTGTTATGTCTCAAGTCTAAGCAGTCTGAGTGACAGTAACAGCTGAGACAGGAATGACTTGACAGAGATAAAGGTAATCAACAGTTACCCACTATCAACTTCAAAGACCAGCAAAAAAGCAGACTGCTATAGGGCAGTTCAGTCACATCCAAAAAAAAAAAAACTGGCCAAGAATTCTACATCCCTTTTCAGTACGTTATATATAAAGCAGCCCTCAAACTGGAAACACTGTGCCCTGCACCGTAAGCCTTGGTGCACTAGCAGATTCCACGTACGCCTGGGATACAAGAAAGTTGCATGCTCTAACCTAAGCACAAGGGTTTAGGTTCATATGCTGACACTGTAGCATGAAATGGAATCTTACATTCCTGAGATGCCGTCCATTGGAAAACAATATTAAATCAAGGTCACATGTACATGTTCTTATAACAGCTCATTGAATTGGATGCTAAAATGTACACAGCTTCCTGGTTGAGAGCTTGATCCATTCTTTGGCAAACCTCACTCAGTTTCTTACAATGCTATCAAGAAGTGAGATGCTAAGATAATGTGGAATTTATGTGTTTTAGGGTGTCAGTGCAGCCCAAAACTATATCAGAGTTGGGGGAGTCAAGGAAAAGGGTGAAGGAACCATCTTAGATATGGCACAAGCATTAGGTCTGTAAGTAAGTTAATAAATGAGTGGTAATGGATAAGGAAAACAAAAAGAGGGAAAAAGAAAATGTTATACTAATTGAGAGCTGCAGCTTTAGATGAGAGGTGACAGAGATCTGTACCAAGTTTATGGAAGAAAGAAAGAAATTGATTGCATTATGAGCCAATAAGCTAGCAGGGTATTGGGATTTAAATTTTTGCTTGTTTTTACAGGATGTAAGCTACAACAAAGTACTAAAAGTAGTTTTTTTTTAATACTGAAATTTATCACCAGTGTATCATTGAGGTATATCACTTCTAAAATGGAATTACATCTATGTGCAGCTCAGCTGTTTTAGTATAAAGAAATGATTTGCTGGACATGTTTTTTTAGGTTCATAATTTGGTAACACTGTTCAGGCCCAAGGCCATTTAAGAACACAAAACACCCTTACATGTTTGCATTTCTTTTTTGTATTTACTAATACAAATTCAGTAAAAGTCCTTGACCTTCTATAAACCATGTCCCAGAGTTCCTTCTGAAAAAAAAAAATTACCTAATAAAATACAAATAAATTAAGACAAAAAAAATACGTCACTGAAATACAAAACTTCTATTTCACTTGGCATTGTGCGTTAAAGGCACTACAATTAATTCTGCATACTAACACTAAGTACAAAAAACACAACAGTTGACTGTGGAGCTGTCTAAAAAGGAACGGATGCCTAGCTACACTACTGATGACAAGCATTTAGCATTATCTCTGACACAGACAGATACACACCAGTCTGCTGCAGATACAGTCTTAGAGTCCATATTTACATTACTACCTTCCTAAATCACTATGAATAGAATATATATTTCCACTCTACTGCTGAAGAGACAACCAGATTACTGTAATATTAGCCCAGTCCTATTACATCGGACAGCACTGCATTATTTGCATTCAATTTGTTGACTCAGTAGAATGTATTAAGGCTGTAATCCTTTTTTACATGACCCTTCAAGTGGTATTGGTTGACTCCTAGTCAGGGTAGAACGTATTCTACATCAAAACCAAAACCTGAATTATTACATATTGTGTAATTACGTGCATGTGGAATTGATTCTTTCTAAAATGTATTTCAGAAGCTGCAGATCACCAGGGAGGAGCATGGGTAAACTCTCTCTCCATGCACATTAATATTTACCTAAACAGATAACAGAAATGTTCACAGAAAAATATGCCACACAATACAGATTCATACACAGTAATAATGCAATTTTTTTTTGTTTTGTTTTTGTTCAACTAACATTGCTCTTGCTTCCCTGACACCAGGCAGTAAACACTTCCTTAAACATTACTCTCATCTCAAGCCTTTGGCTCTCACTTCCATCTTCAGCTGACCTTCTGCATGTTAGGCATGGAGACTGAATCCTTAAAAATATCATATAAAACCTTTATCCAACCTGTCCTGTTTCTAGTACAGACAATGTTGTGATGGCAACCTAGAGAGGTATAGAACAGTCAGCCATGACACTTCCACTCTTCTCCTTCAGACGTTAGTATCCAATGAATAGCAGTATGCATTTCTACCCACAGACTGGGAGGTCCCTGCCACAGATCACAGGGTACAAAACACACTTTAGTTGCCCCCCCCCCAAAAAAAAAAAGAAATCCACAAATTCACAAAAATGCTATCAGAAGACTACAGATGTAGATGTGCAATCCTTAGAAAATGGGCCGTTAAATATTTATACACTGCATTTATATCTGCACCAACTTCTTTTCCATTCTATGCATCCTTTGTCTTTTAAGTCAAGCAACTATATCTATGAAGCATGTGCTACCCCTGAAACTAGTAGCTCCCTACCCTGGTAAACAAACACATTACCTGTTAAGATGCTTTGTACTTGTTTTCTCTCTTTCTCCACACACACACACACACACACACATATATCTATACAATCTCTCTCTCTACATACATACATATATATATATATATATATATATATATATATATATATATATATATATATATATATATATATATATATAGGTTCATAGTTAAGTACTAGGCTATCTGCCCAAGGGCATTTATAAGCCTAGCCATAATGTGTTGGCTTTCGCTGCCCCCTTAGATTAGTTCCTTGTGCCCCTGTCCAGCAGAGCCACTGCAATGATCCTCGGGGTAAATTTTCTGTTTCCCATCCAACCGTCAAGGTTTCTCTTGAAGAGTGTTAGTGAGGGGCTCTGCCTGATGTATACTGGAATCCTGTTCCAAAGCATGGGAGTCTCTGGGACAGAAATCTATCCCTCCAGCATGTCTTATTTATCATTGTGGTGAGGTTTATATCTCTAGAGCGTGTGGCTCTCCGGGATTTGTTTTTTTTTTAGGTGGAGCATGTCCATCAATTCTGGGTTGGACATGGCTTTGTATGTCAGGCAGAGAGCACCTCTGAGTAAGCGGTATGCAACAGAGTACAGCTGGAGTTTCTTGAGCCGGGCTGCATAGGGCATCTGTTTGAGGCCAGTAATTCTTTTGGTGAGGTACTTTTGTGGTCTTTCCAGCTGTTGCAGGTGTCTTGTAAGGTATATCCCAAATGGGGCCTTGTATTTAAAGATGGGTCTAATGAGTGATGAGTAGAGAGGCACAATAACCTTTTTTGTTCTAGATGCAAACCCTTTTGTGATTAGGTGGGCCACATAGAAGGATTTTCTAACCACCTTGGCAATATAATTATCAAAGGAGAGATTACTATCAACTTGGGTCCCCAGATCCCTTATTACATTTTCCCTATTTAGGGGACTTCCACCTATGTGGTTGTTTGTGGGTACTTTGTTTTTTCCAAAGGGGATGACTATGCATTTTTGGCATTTAGTTTGAGGCCATGATTTTGATACCAGGTATCCGTCTTAGTGAGACCCTTCTGGTGGGTGTCTGCATCAGCCGGGGAATCAATTATGGCCCCTAGTTTGCAGTCGTCTGCGAACTTGGTCAGCCATAGTCCTCCTATGCTTGCTTGTACCTCTGAGAAGTACATACCAAACAGGAGAGGTCCTAGGACTGAGCCCTGGGGATGCCACTTGTAACCGGTTTAGAGTCGGACATAGAGCCTGCAACTCTCACCATGTGGGTTCTATCCATGAGCCAGTTGGCAACCCATCTCGTGATGTAGGGGTTTATGTTCAAGCTGTTGAGCTTGTCTATAATACTAGAATGGGGAATGCTATTGAAAGCCTTTGCAAGGTCTAGGTAGGCTGTGTGGACCTCCTTTCCCCTCGTCTAATGCCTTGGTAACTGTTTCAAAAAAGTCCACCAAGTTTAGGAGGCATGATCTGCCCTTAAAGCTAAACTGGGTAGGGTCCAAGGTTTGGAGGTTCCCAATATCTCTGTTAATGAGTTCCATGATGATGCACTCCATAGCCTTGCAGACCAGGCTAGTCAGGCTTATAGGGCAATAGTTCCCGGGGTCCGTTGTGGCTCCACCTTTGTGCAGTGGGATAACTGTTGCTGTGCGCCATTCTGTGGGTACGTAGCCTGTAGAGAGACTGAGTTTGAACAGTGTGTTTAGGTGAGGGGTTAGTTCATTTTGGAGCTCTTGTAAGACACAGCCTGGGACACCATCTGGTCCCATTGAAGCTGTGTTTTTGGCTTTGGATTGGGCTGTTTTAACCTGTGTGTCAGTGATTGATGGGGCCCTACATTCTTCTGGTATGGTTATCGGCCCTTTAGGGGGTGAGACAGGGGTGAAGTTTGCACTACACCTGTCTGCCAGAATGTTGGCAATATTATTCAGTTCAGTGTATTTTGTGCCATTCTGCACTAACTCAGAGCAGATCTGAGAGTTTTCACTTAGGTTCTTGACATATCTAAAGAATGCTTTGTGGTTATCTTTGGAGTCACTGGCAATTTTTCTTTCGAAACTAGCCTTGGATGATTTAATGAGGGATCGTAGTTTCTTGCCGATACTGATCAGGGATGTCTTTCCTTCTTGGGATTTTACTCTTTTCCGTACTAGTTTCTTCCTTCTGTTGTACAGCTTGTTTATGGCAGGGGTCCACCAGACTGGTTTCCTTTTCTTGGAGGAGTGATTCTTGGTTTTACTTGGGATAGCACGATCCATGCATTCCTGCAGATGCTCATAGAGTGCCTTTGTAAAGGTTTCAGCAGCTTGGACAGCATTGTCCTTTAGCATGGGGGCAGTGAACCTTTCCACCTCGGTCATAAGTAACGTGAAGTTTGCTTTTGAAAAGTTTTTCACGGTGGTTTCCTTGATTGGGGGTGGGGGCGGAATGTGGATAGCCAGAGTGATTAGTCTATGGTCTGATCTAACCAGCGAGGGGTTGACCTTAAGTGTGGAATACCGGTCGCCCATGTTGGTGATGACCAGGTCCAATATGTTGTTCCCTCTGGTGGGGGTGCTGACTAGTTGATCTAGGGCATTTGAGTTTATAAATTCTAGGAAGCGTTGGGCAAGGGATTTAGTACTTTAGTAGTTCTCCCAGTTTATATTTGGGTAATTGAAATCACCCAGTATTAGGGTGTTTGGTAGGACCTTCATATTTCCCAGTGTCTCCAGAAATGCGGAATGGGGGTCCTGGGTCATGGTGGGTGATCTGTAGCAAGCTACAATTTGGATTGCAGTTTTGCCCATTGTTAGTTGCAGTTGGATGATCTCGGATGCACTGTGCAGTGAAGGTGTGGGTATCATTGATGAATATGGATACACCCCTGCCTTTTGTGTTTTAGTCCTGGTTCTGTGGCCGAAAGGTATGGAATGAGTTATAGCCTAATAGTGTTGGGGTGCTCTCAGGAGCCTTAAACCAGGTTTCTGTTACTGCACAGATATCGATGTTCTCCATACTGAGGAGTGCCTCAAGTGTGTGCATTTTGAGGTTTAGACTTCTGGCATTGAGTAGCATTACCCTCAGTTTTTGGTTACTTGTGCTATTTATGGTGGTGGGTTTGTCGTTTGAGCCTTGCCTAAAAAAAGGCACTATGGGGGTGGCAAGAGCCTTGGCCAGTATTCAAAAGCCTAAGGGTGACAGGTGCAAGCCATCTCTTGCAAAGCAACGGGGCTTGTCGAGCATGTCATCCCAGGCGGACAGATACTGGATCCCCTTTGAATGACACCAGAAACTTAGCCAACTGTTGAAACTGATCATTTTTTCTTTATACTGTGGCATCATTCTTGGTGAGGGCAGGATGCTACTCAGGGTCAGGGTCATACCAGCCTGGGCTACATGATCAGAGAGCTCTTTCATGTCTCTTTTCATGTAGTCCAAGGAGGTACGTCTCAGGTCATTCACACCAACATAGACAATGACAGAGTCGTATTTGTACTTGTTCTGGAGTGACCTGAGTGCTTGTGTTATGTGGTGGATCCTGGCTCCAGACAGACAGCTAACTGTAAGCTTCTCCTTGTCCAGCCTAGATAGTGGGACATCAGTGTGCCTGACTATAGAGTCGCCTCTTACTAGTGTGTTGGGTATGTTATTTTGCCTTAAGGGCTGTGATTGCATGGCACACTGATTATGTGAATTATGTGTTTCATGGTTGTCGATGGGGTGTGGAGATTGCTTGGATGTCCGCTTTGGAGGTCTCTGTTGCTTTAGCAGATTTTTATTTAGAGCCTCCAAGTATGTTTTCATGTACTTCTGTGTGTTATTTGCCGGTGTTGGTTTATTAGGTCTATGTGAGACTGGTGGTGTGTTGCAAGTATTACCCTTCTCCTTTTGACTGTCCGTTCTAGTCTTGGGTTGAGAGAGTTTTGCCTTCAGTTTGGCTGTATAATTGCATCTCTCACATATATTAGTGTTTGGTGGTAGGCGGAAAGGGTTGTCTGTGTACATGAGGCAGTTGTAACATTGCCTCAAAATGCCCAGATTCGCCAGTTGGACTGGAGAGTACACCGGAAACTGCCCTTTGGACATGCCTGAATAGGTAGAGTAAGCTGTTTTTCTGACTGGTTGGTGGTCACGAATAGAGAGCCTTGTCCTGCTGGACAGTATAGGGGGGTCTTATGCTAGGGTTAATTAGAGCTTTCTATGAGTTTTAAGCAAGTGTTTGACTGTGAAATGAATGGTTTGAGTGCTAAAGTTGAAGGTTTGTCTAGTTACAAGGGAAAAATTGAAGAGTAGACTTCGTGGAGGCGAGAATAGTTTAGCTCAAGCTAACCGACGCTGCCCGGTGCACAAAACTGCGCAAATGCATTTTTTTATAGCACAGAAGTAAAAGAGATAGAAATTAGCCCAAAATGGCCAATAAACTACTAACTTCTGGGCTGAAACCACTCCTTCAGGGACAGATAGGCTGGTCAAAGATCCCCTCTCTCACAGGTGAACAGAGAAACTTCCTCCTATCCAAGTAAGGTATGGGCAACACAGAAACTTGTAACACAGCCCTGGATTCAGCAATAACCTGAAAACTGGACTATACTAGATCAGAATGGCAGGAAACAAGTATTTTTTTTTTTTTTTTTGAAAATAGAGCAGATACAATGAAAATAACACTTTAAATGCACAGAAAAGGCTATCGCACTTCAGTGTGTAGCCAACAACAGTTAAACAGATTATTTAAACACAAAAACAACTTAATTCAAGTGCAGTCAGCAAATAAGTACAATATGTAGCAATAACAAAGTTTTTAAATCACAGAAATGCTAAAACAACTGGCACTTTAAGCGGAATTAGTTTAAGACAGCAAGAAAAGCAGAAAAATGATACTTAATCACTCCAAAGTCTCTCTTTTGTCTCTCAGCTGCTATAGACTCTGCAGAACACCTGGAAGGCACTTGCTGAGCAGAATACAAGTGCAAAAACTGCACAAATGTGGTTTTTATAGCAGGGAAGTGAAAGAGATAGAAATTAGCCCAAAATGACCAATAAACTACTAACATTTGGGCTGAAACCACTCCTCCAGGGACAGATAGGATGCTCAAAGCTCCCCTCTCTCACAGGTAACAGAGAAACTTCCTTCTATCCAAGTAAGGTATGGGCAACACAGAAACTTGTAACACAGCCCTGGATTCAGCAGTGCCCTGAAAACTGGACTATACTAGTTCAGAAAGGTTGGAAACAAGTATATATGTATATATATATATATATATATATATATATATATATATACACACACACACACACACACATATATATATATATATATATATATATATATATATATAGATAGATACACACACACACACACACACACACACACACACACACACACACACACACACACACACATATATATATATTTTTTTTCAGAAAATAGAGCAGATACAATCAAAACAACACTTTACCCAATTAACCAGTTAAAAGGCACAAAACTGAGCCCTGTTCCAGCAGTCTTCAATCAGACAACTTCTAACTGCACACTCCTGCCACTAGGGTACAGAGAAACCTTCTCCAAAAAATACAGCCTGGATCAGTGCACAAGTTATGCAAACAAAGCTAGATCCTGCAGACCTGAATCTAGTCTATGCTACAGCAAACAAGGCATACAGATTACAGAAAGAAACAGTTCAACTAAGCATGCTCAATAAGCCTTTAACCAGAAATTCCCAGCTCAGCTGGGCAGAATCTACCCTCTCCTCCCACAAAGAGTGCAGACCATAAAAACCTTCTTAATGTAGAATAACTGGCCTGAAGCCCAAGTGCTTAACCCAGAACTAATACACTTTTAGAATAACAGACACTGAGCGTTCAATCAGCAGTTCCCAACTTAGAAGGATGTACGCTACCTGTTCTGCCACAACAGTGCAGACCACAAACCTTCTTAATGTAAAACAACTGGTTTGAAGCCCAAGTGCTTAAACCAAAAGCCTTAGAATAACAGTTACAATTTAATCAGGCTACTAACAAGCAGTAATAAAGGCAGCAGAATAAATTCAACGGAGTACTTTTAAGAAGAGGCAAACACAAAATAAGGTAATAAAGTAGGAAGAAACACAAATACAGTATACACATAGACACACACACATATATATATATATATATATATATAGCTATATATAGATATCGCTCTAAAGATATCTACATATCCAAATTATATATATACACACACAGAAATGTGTTTTATATATATATGTATATATATACATATATATATATATATATATATATATATATATATATATATATATATATATATATATATATATATATGGGTATATATTACATTGTCAAAAGCTGACAATATTGAATTTGATATTGTCAACACGACAATAGCGAAAGCTTAGAATATCGAACATGTAAAAGGAAATCTCCGTAACGGGAGATTTCCATTTACTTCAATGCAGTATGGTCTCGGAGTTGGTATATTTAAGTAGCGGGGGGGTGTGGGGGACAGAGGGGGGCTTGCTCCCCTGCCTAAACCCTTTTGTTTTATTAGTGTTGTTTTAAAATATGTTTAATGGTGATTCAATGTTTTACTACTTTGATCAGTAGTGTTCGATGTATACTGATTCGAAGTAGTAAAACTTCCATCATCTGATATAGACCCTATATATATATATATATATATATATATATATATATATATATATCTACTTGATATGGTCGACATTTCAGAATGTCGAAGACCATATGGCAGAGACCACGAAATGTCAACCATTGAAAAAAAGAAGAAGAAAAAAAAGAAAACAACAAAATCTTACCTTCACGCTGCAACTACGCCCCCCTGCATCCCCCGGAACTTAAATATACCAACTCCGAGATCGCACTACAGAAGATGGAAATCTTTCCATTCTGCACTGTACGGAGATGCAAGTTCTGCATGGTTGACATTTCGAATGTCGATCATATGGTCTCGGCCATATGGTCTTCGACATTCTGAAATATCGACCATGTGAAGGGGACCCATATATATATATATACACACACACACACACACATTTGTCTCTCTCTATGTTTGCGTGTGTATGTGTATGTGTGTGTGTGTGTGTGTGTGTGTGTCTATACATTTGTGGCAAAAACATATATTGGGATCAAATGAAAACCACAAATAGCTGCTATGCTGCATAAAATGATAGCCACAGTAGTATATTTTAGCTCACTGCTTTCAGGATACACTCATTGAAACTATTACAGCTTACCATCAATCAACAGACAGAGAGAGAGAGAGAGACAGAAAATACATACAGATATAACCATTTTATCCATTTCTAACCATTTTATCAGACGGACAGCTCAGATGTCTGATTGTGATCAAATAAATGAATTAGTACATAACAGCCACCATAAAGTATATCAGCTCATTGTAATCAAACACATACAGTGCACATACACAAATATATATCACACACACCAAATCCCTGAAACTGTTGCTCCAACATTTATTTGTATTTCTTGTTTTTTTTTTCTCTCTCCTGCACACTAACCATGTCTTTTTAAGAGCCATGCTTAGCAAGCAGAAAGGAAATTTGAGCTGCGGTAAAAGATTTCAGTCACGGAACATGGATTTTGTGCCATGAGCAGGAGTCCTATTTTTTAATGGGCTCTCCTGGTACATTAACTCACTCCTATGGAATGTAGAATATTCAATGTGATTTGCTGATTCTACAAGTCCGTTTTCTAACAGATAATAAACTCTCAAGTCACTATCAAATAACACAAACATATCGTTGGTTCTCTGTGGCAGAAACATATGCACTAAACTTTTACTCAGAAACATACATACAGTACTCTCTCTTGAAAGAAGTCATTTTTTTTTAAACAAAATCATGCGACTGAAATGTTAGAATGTAAATTTTATAGTGAGTGATATTTTGTAATATTTTGACTCTTCTACTACAGAAAAAGTAATTAACTGTACGAATCTGTTCTTTAGACAGATATTAGCATATTGGATTTCCTATTACTTTTCTTTGAAGGCATTTTGCCAAGAAGTTAAAGGATTTTGCATAACAGCGTCTATTTACAATTCATGAAAGGCAATTAAATACTGACATTTGTTAATGAGTTAAACGGTATGTACTGTACACAGCTAAGGGTCTAATACACTGTTAGGATTTTTAACAGTCCCATAACTTACTACCCATCACACACCTAGATCCTACCTACAATTCACCAAAAATACTGTTTTCAAAGGAAAAAAGTACATCTTGAAAAATATGCCATGTTCAATGCGACAGTTTATAACCTTCTCTCATGTCGATCACTTCACCTTTTTCATTTTTACTAACTTCAGCATCTTCACACAATCTCACATCAAAGGTCCTTTTTAATAATTTCAGAAATCTATGATTAGTAACATTAAGGCAGTGCATAATACTTTCAAATCTTTTATGTGGACCTGTGACACTGAATGTATCAGATATCAGAATGCCTAAAATGGTTTGCATTTCTGTAGTATAGGAATGCAGGATTTTTTTCAAAAGATTCAATGAAGTAGAATTTGCTAAATATATTTCATCAAAACATTAAGACAATGAAAGAACTCCCAAGTAAATATACTCTAGATTCCAAGATGGCTGCCGACTAGTCTAGTCCTTACTCTCTGAGCTCCTCACAGCTATTTAACTTTTGTTTTTTTTTACAACTTTACATCAACCTTTTTCCTCAAATTTTTATACTAAAAGATTTTATAAATCTTTTTCTACGCATTTGGATTATTTTTTCTTCTGGAATTATTATCCTGGGATTTATTTTACCTCAGAACATTCTTGGTCTCTCTGCTGCTGGGACTCCTACTGCTCCAGTCTGTTCCTGGTTCCTGGTATCCTGTTAACTGCATTCCATTTCTGGGCATGGCTACAAAATCTGACTCCATGGAGACTCAGCCTACAAAGGCCAAATATACTTCAATGCTCTCTCCTGAAAAGATTCAGGTTCAAAAGACTGAAATCATCTAGACAACCTACAGAAACTTTTAATGTAAGTAATAAAGATTTAAATGGCTCAAATTTCCTTTTAGAAGAACTAAAAATAGCATTAAAACCAATCCAAAGTGCTATACAAAACTTTTCAGAACAGTTTACAGACTTTAGTAAATCTTTAAAGCAAATAAACGATAGTATTGTTACTATTGAAAATAAAATCTTAGCTTTGGAGGTTAAAACAGACTTATTGGAAAGTGACTTTAAATCTAGAGATAAAACTGTTTCAGATTTACAAGCTAAAATATTGGATCTGGAAGCCAGGAGTCGAAGAAATAACATCATTATTCGTGGTTTACCTGAATCTTATGACAATAAAACTTGTTATCTGTGACCAAAAATATCTTTGAAACACTGTTAAATTGTGAAGCTTCTTCAAAATCTATAATTGTAGAGAGAGCACACAGAGCACTGCGTACAAAGCAAGATTCTTCCACACCAAGGTTAATTTATACTAAGTTACTAAACTTTCAAGACACTTTCCAGATCCTAGAAACTGCTAAAACAAAGAAACAATTCATATGGAAGTCTCACAAACTATCATTTTCCCAAGATCTTCCTGCACAGATCAAATTAAATAGACAAAAACTAGCCCCCTATTGTGCTGACTTGATAAAAGAGGATTAGATTTGAATGGCATATCCTAATACCTTGTCTTTCACAGCTAATGACAAAAGATTTGTATGTTCAGATCCTAAAGATGCAAAAGACATTTTTCTTAAAACATTTAAAAAGCTTCCTGACACTGTATCTTAATATTCTACTAAGAACTACAATAAGGTTTGATCTTTTCTTTTCTTTAATATGACAGTATTTGTGTTACATGATTTGTAATTCTGGTGTGACATAATTATATTACCTTAAGAACTTGTCATGTAATTTACACATGATGGATTTGGTGTGACAGTGTGCAGTGACAGGATATATGCTTGTTAGATTTGTGTGGATTAATAGAAGCATTTACATTCCTGTATTTACTTTTTTCTCTTTCTCTCACATATGCTTGCTGTGTAAATAGATAATATGTTAATTTTACTACAAGCTTTGGAGTTACAGCCTTCTGTGTAAGCTAAATGATTTTTGGAGGGTAAAACATTCCATCTCAACATTCTAGCAAGAAAATCTTCCCCTCAGAGTTCCAGCTGATGCTCTGCATGAACATTTGCACACTACAGTCTCTCTGAGATGGATGGTGATGTCATCATTTGTGAGGAAAGAAGGACAGTTTCAAATACACAAGTCTGCTTGTTTTCAACAAGTATTCAATAGCACTAACTTTTTAATAGATCTGGCTATTATTTAAAGTGTTTTCTCTTCATAAATGAAGGTTGCTTTTTAAATTTAAACAGATTCATGTCACATAATATATTCAGTGACTTTTAGTGTCTGCATGACTTCAAAGCAAGCTGCTACTTTCATAAAGCAGAGTGAAAATGTTTCTGGAAACAAATGAACAGGTTAGTTTTATATATTAAAATTCTAAAGGATGTGTAAAGAAATGAACATATTTTCCTATTCAGAATATTTTTTCATACAATATTTTATAGTATACTGAAGTGTTTAATTTGACAAATGTTACAAAGTATACCTGTTCATATGAAAGTTTCATGTTCTTTCTATTCTCTGCTCTCTCTCTCTTCTCAGAGGCTGGATGTGATATTTATGATTAGTAGTTTATGTTTAAGAAAGCCTTTACTTATTTGAAAGGTTTGAAATAACTATCTTTAATATGATTAGCTGAATCTACATGTATATATTTAAGCCCTTAGATTTACTGCATTTAGCTTGCTTGTTTCTGTTTTAATTAGATTTTCAAAATGTTTACTTTAAAAGCCTTGTCTTTTCATGCTGTTTTGCTATGTTACATCTATAGCTTAGAAGAATAGTATGGCTATATAACCTAACAGAGTCATTAGTAAAATATTCAAAAGTAGATTTAAAATTATATGTATGCACATTGTTGTACATTCAGTCCAATATATATGATGCTGTTTAAGTTACTATTTAATAATATAACTATACTTTATTCATGTATATTAACTAGTGTTAAAACCTTACAGCTTATAATATTTCATTTTGAATAGTTCCTGTACTATTATTATCTAGTTAATAGATGCATCTCCAGACTGAATTGTTTTTCATTTTGAGATATGGTTGCTTGGTAGTTGTTTTTGCTTTATTTGAACTATAACTAAATACTCATTCTACAGGTATTAGTGCTTTTATCATACTAATGGTCATGTTGATTAATGAAATTATCACTAAAGTACTAAAGAAAGTTCAGTAGATAGTGCATGACTATTATCTTTAGTTCAGTAATGCTATGCTTATTTACTTATATTATAATGTTACCAGTTGGTTTTGTTATACTTATATATGTTATCTTACATATCTTTCAGTTTTAATTGTATTACTTCTTATGATAGAGTGTTCTATTTAAGCAGAGTGTGATTTATTTATTATTTACTTGTTTCTCTTTCTCTTGAAATACTTGAGGAAATACATTTAATCACTATAAATTTCAATTTAAGGATAGGAGCTTTAGATTAGCATTAGAAGTAGGGATTAAGCATGTTGGACGTCTTGAAATTAGTTAATTTTGTATATATTTTTAGTAGTATTACTCGGACTTTATGTTATGTTAGGCTTCCTTTGAGTAATTTGTATTCTAACTTGAGGTTGTTATTATCTATAATTACAATGTTTTTTTCATGTTCTTCTGCTTTTCCTTTATCACAGGGGGATTGGTGGGTAGGCACTAGGGTTAGGATAAAGGTTATTATTATACATATCATGGTTCTTAAAAAAACCTTTTTTCTTTTTTTTTCAACAAATGTTATTTGATGACTTGCTTGAATACTTAAAGACTGTTTTTTCTTTTATTTTTTTTCTTCTTCTTTTTAATGTTGTGTTGGATTTGCACCTTGAGTTCACTTTTATAGCATCAATAATGATTATACTTGTAGAATATGCCTGTTGACATAATTTTAGATTCTTGGAATGTTAGAGGCATTCAAGATAAAGCGAAAAAGTCACTATTATTTCATATGATCTTTAAATCACAGGCTAACATTTGTTTTATTCAAGAGACCCATATTTCACGTATTGATTGGAATAAAGAGTTAAAAATGGATCAAAAGATTATAGCTTCAGGTGACTCATCTAACTCCAGAGGTGTAGCTATAATCATTAAACAAAAATTCATTGGGAATATTATTGATGAGAAATTTGATGATGAGGGAGGTGGTGCTTATTTACCACTTCTATTGCTGGTTTGGACAAACCCTTATTAATTTTAAATCTATATGGCCCATGTAATTCACAACATTTGTTCATTTTAAAATTTACAATATTCTTGCATCCTATAAGGATCATCATATTATAGTGGGTGGTGACTGGAATGCAGTTATAAACCCTGTAATTGATCGTTCCGCTCCACTGTCACCTATAATCTTCAATCTACTCTGGCTATAAATGATTTGATGACAGAATATAATTTAATAGATCCCTCCGCACTGTTAAAAATATAAACAAGAATGATATATATACTTATTATTCTAAGTGCTATAATTCGTGGTCCAGATTAGACTTCTTTCTAATTTCAGATTATATTTCAAAATATATTGTGGACTTTACTACAGAACCCAGATTCTTTTCGGATCACTCAAGAATTTCACTAAAATTGAACATAAAACCCAATATCAAAAATAAAACTATGTTTAATAAGTGGACTTTAAATAATAACTTATTGTCAAATGAAGATATTTGCAAACAAGCTTCAGAAATCCTAAATGAAATGGTGAATAGTCTTGAATCATCAGACATTCCTTATGACATACAATGGGCTGCATGTAAAGCAAGATTAAGAGGTTTATTTATTAGTAAAGCTGCTTTTTCAAAAACAATACTTTAAGAAAGAGGAATTCTTAAAATCAAGAATTTCTTCGTTGGAAAATCATCTTAGTCTGAACTATGATGCTACTTTAGAAAAACAAATTTTTGATTGTCAGAAATATTTAATTCTGCTTCACCAAAATAACCTCTCCTTAGCTGAACAAAAGCTACTTGCTTCATATTCAGAGTGGGCCCAGGTTCCATCTAAATTGTTAGCGAGAATTATTAAAGTTAACTTCAGAAATCCAAATATTACATCTTTATCTTATAATAACAGATTATATAATACTGATGAAGAGATTATTCAACTTTTCACCTCTCTTTACACTGAGTTATATTCAGGTTCTTCTAATTCTGTTAAAGATAATCACTCAAAACTCTTTTTAGACTCTTTGCAGTTCCCTAAACTTAATGATAAACAGCAAAAACTACTTTCTACCCCTATATCGGTACAAGAAATCTCGGATTCAATAGATAATCTTAAATTGGGTAAATCTCCGGGACCTGATGGTTTTACTCCACAATTTTTCAAAACTTTCAAATTGGTAGTTCTTCCCTTTCTATTTAAAGTTTACAATCATATAAGAGTTAATGATATCTCAGATATTCATTGGAACACATCCAAAACCATTCTAATTCTAAAAAATAATAAAGATAAATCTGACCCAGTAAATTATAGACCCGTTTCTTTAATTAACGTGGATATTAAGATTCTGTCATCTATTCTGGCTAACAGATTGAAACGGATTTTACCCTCAATTATCTCGTCAGATCAATCAGGTTTTATGTCTCAGAGACATGCTTGGGATAATACTCTATCTTTAGAGACTATACTTCATCTCATTAAGAAAAATCCAAACCCTATATATGCTTTGATTATAGATGCATCAAATGCCTTTGACAGAGTATGTTGGAACTTTCTATTTCAAACTATATTATGTTTTAATATTCCCTTATTCTTTATAAATTTTTTAAAAGTTTTATACAAGAATATGTTTACTAGACTATACATTAATGGTCAATTTTCTGCTCCGATAAAGATCACTAAAGGAACAAGACAGGGTTGTCCATTGTCCCCTTTTCTTTTCAACATTTACTTAGAACCTTTGCTACTGTTTATTACTCAAAATACTTTTCATAACATCCCTAGAATTCTTAATACTAATATTCATTTCTCTGCTTTTGTGGATGATTTAGTAATCTACTTTCAAACTCCATTATCTGATTACAGAAAAATAATGAATTCTATTGATTATTTTTCTTTGTTTTCCAACTATCTTTTAAATTCTACAAAAACTCATATTTTTCCCTTAAATCATTTAGCACACAAATCTTTTTTGTTTCCAGACAATCATTTTCAGTTTACTTATAATATAAAATATTTATGAATCAATTTAGAACACAATAATAAATCTTCCTTTCAAAATAATATTAATAAATTATGGAACTCTATAGTGTCTGATATGGACAGATGGAAGCATCTAAACCTTTCATTTCTTTCAAGGGTGGCCATTATTAAAATGAATATTCTGCCTAAATTTCTTTACCAATTCTCATCATCTGATCAGATAATTTCAAAAAAATTTTTTGAGTCTGTAAATAAAGCTTTGGCAAAATTCATATGGTTCCCTAAATCTGTTAGAATTTCCTATTCTATATTGGCATTTTCGAAGGACAAGGGAGGTTTGGGTTTACCTAATCTTTATCTCTATTATTTGATTGTCTCATCCAATAAACTTCTTACTATCTCTAAATTCAATAACACTTCTTATCCAAATCACTCTTTATGGATAAAATTATGGTATAATTATGTCATTTCTAATAATTTAAATCCTGAAGCTATTCCCTTTATCTCTCTGGATAGTTTATTTATTAAAAATATATCTACAGTATTTAAACAAAAGATTAGAGATTTCCAAACCTTACTCAAAATGTGTAAACTAGAAAAGATCTCGCACCATGTTCAGCCAATTCATCTAAACCCAAATATATTATTGGACAATAAACTTTTGAACTTAACAAACTATCCTTTAATTAAAAATCTAAAAGTAGGAGATGTTTTGAAATATCTTGACTTGCCTTTATCTGACTGGCGTAAGTTATTGAAAGTAAACTGGAATTACTCACCAATTCTTACACAACTAAGAGCAATAATTAAAAACAAATTTGTATCTCTGGTCCCCATAGACTCACAATTGAAAAACCTTAACACGATTATCAAAATACTTTCATCATCTAATAAAATGCTCTCAAACTCATATAAATTAATTAATTCTTTAATGATGGACCACAACTGTCTTATCTAATGTTTGGTTGAATTATAATTCCCAATTGTCAGAATCTCAGAAAGTCCTGGCTATTAGACACACTAAGGAATTTATCCCTTTTAAAAAATTAGCATACACACAATTAATGATTAATAATGATGCCTACTTTACCCCAATCAAATTAAACAAATTTAACCCAAATAAGTCCCCTTCGTGTTCATGCTGTTCTCATCCCCAAGCAGACCTCCTTCATATTCTATGGTATTGTCATTTTTCTCACAGATTGTGGACATCTTTGAAAGTCAGACTGCAGAAAATGGGATATCAAAAAAATTTGCTATTCTACATATTCCATTGATTCATCTTTCAAAAGTTGATATTCATGTTATCATTTTTATTTGCTCATTACTAAAACTTTATACAATACAAAATTGGATTGATCGTTCTAAATTAAAATGGGTTACTTTCCAGAAAATGGCTTTTAAATTTATTGATGCTCAAAGATACTTAGGTGGAAGTCCAAAAAAAAAGCTATTAGAAAGGTTGTGTTAGAAAAGGTTCTAAACATATTAAATAGTTAATGTTAAATATTTTTTTTTTTTTTCTCTCAGGTTGCCTAACTTGTATATAATGTACATATGGTGTATGTTTTATTTCTAAATAACTTATCAAAATCTCATGAAGGTTGTTATCACTAGATGAATTGTTATATGTTCATTTATGCCTTCTTGTTATGTATAATCTTTTAATTGTCTTGCTATTCATATAATTAATAAAAAATTTTTTGAGAAAAAAAAAAAAAAAAAAAAAAAAAAAAAGTAAATATACTCTACCCATATATGCTATGACCTTAGAGTGGGTTGTATTCATTGGAGGGGGGGGGGGGGAGTCATACAAGCCCTCCACCCCTACTGCAGAGAGAGTTGGAGGTTCACCTGCTCAAATAATCTTACAATAATTAAGAATTCCATAAAAGGATTCAATAACTCTCTTTTTGGGATACAGTAATCTAGTAAACTATAATGATGATTCCTTCAAGGATATGTGCATATCTTGCAACAAACTTCTGTCTCTACAGCAACAGGAATGCAAACTCTAGAAATTTGCTCTGTTGCGGCCAGAAATTAGGGTGTCATACCTGCAAATACATGCAGACTTACTTGCTCTCACTAGGGTTTGTAAACCATGTGATGATGTGAAGTATTGCCAGCTATGCCAGGAGAAGTAGTGCAGTAGATGTGTAACGTATGTCAGCATAGACAGCGGGTGTTTTGTAAAGATTTATATGTCATTTGTATAACAAACTGATTTGTGCGAGTACTTGTGTTGAAAATCTATTTGTAAAGCTGCTTGTGTTAAAAATGTACCAATATAGTGGGTTCCGCTGGACAGAAAAGAAATACATCTGTATGTCAGACTGCATTGTAACTGTTGAAATGAATATTTTGTAACAGAGGATACTGGAAGAGAAAAGGTACATCTCAGTCCAGCTAACTTTGAAAAACAGTTTGAAATTAAATTACCTGGTTTAGGCCATAAAGATTGTATATTACTGTTCTGATTGCAGCCAGAGAAAAATTGTCTGTGAAAACCAGGACTAGGAATCCTACTGCATTTTCCCTAGGGGTGAACTCATTCCTACCCTGGAAGGGTGGACATTTTTGAAATGGTTTTATAGTTTCCAGATGCTATAACACATCTTAGAAAAGCTCTGTGGGTGTGTATTATTACACACACGTGCAAGATTTTGGTTCAGTTTCTAATAAAGCGGGTAGTGTGGGAACCAGAAGTCAGATGACCAGATGTATGTTATGTCATTCTGTAATCCAGCACTGAAATGATGCTTTAATACTAGATGAGACAGAAATCTCAGGTCAGTCTGTTTGTAAAACTTGACAAAAGAAGGACCACTCATCTACTTCAGCTTGCCTTGCTTTAGTAAGTAACTAGGGAATAGTAATTTCTTAGATTGGTCAGGAAAATACAGTGAGATTAGTTAAGTACTTTTTGAGAAATCTGAGCAGTGTTACAGGAGTTTGGGGCATGTTCACAGTGGAATCTGGGTACACCCACCTGGTGCAGCACCATGTGGACACAGGACCCCAAATGTTTACCAAGCAGACCTCTTACAGGGTGCCTGAGTGAGTCAGACAGACTATGAGCGAGGAGATAAATTAAATGTTGGAACAGGGGGGTAGCCCAGGAGTCCAGCAGTCCCTGGACTGCCCAAGTATTGCTGGTACCAACGAAAGATGGCAGCACCAGGTTCTGTGTGGACTACAGAAAACTAAATGGTCACACAGAGTCAGATGCTTACCCCATGCCAAGGACAGATGAAAATTTAGAGAAGCTGGGTGGGGCTAAGTATCTGACCACTACTGGTTTGACCAAGGGCTACTGATAGGTGCCCTTGTCTCCCACCACTAGAGAGAGGCCAGCCTTTGTGACTCATTTTGGATTATATGAGTTCACGATTATGACAATTAGGACGAAAAATGCCCCACCAACCTTCCAGAGGCTAGCAGATCATATACTAGCAGGAGATTAAGCGTTGGCTTACCTGGATGATATTGCCATTTACAGCCACTTCTGGCATGAGCACCTTCAGCATGTCAGGGAGGTCCTGGGCAGACTGCAAAGGGCAGGGTTGACTATTAAACCTAGTAAGTGTCAGGTGACTATGGCAGAGGTCTTCTATCTGGGACATAAACTGGGGAGTGGTAAGATCAGGCCAGAACCTGCCAAAGTGGAAGCTATTCAGACGTGGTCTGACACGGTTTCCAAAAAGCAGGTGATGGCATTCTTGGGGACAGCGGGGTACTATAGAAAGTTCCCAGTTACAGTACAAAAGCTGCTTCCCTCACAGACCTGATGAGGAAAAACAGGCCAGATAAGGTAGTGTGGACCCCAGTCTGTGAGCAGGCATTCCAAAAGCTTAAAGGGGCTTTGGAAGGACCCCCTGTGCTAGCCAATCCAGATTACAACAAAGAATTTGTTGTTAAGGTGGATGCTTCAAACCATGGAGTGGGGGCTGTATTCAGGTTTCATCAGAGGGAGAAGAGCACCCAGTTGTATATGTCAACTGTAGACTGCAAGCTATGGAGGAATATTATACAGCAATAGAAAAAGAATGTCTAGCCATAGTCTGGGCACTGCAGAAACTTTAACCCTATCTGTATGGAAGGAAGTTCACTGTAGTTACAGACCACAATCCCTTAATATGGCTACATTGAGCCAGCCAGCAAAATGCAAAGTTATTAAGGTGGAGCCCAGGGTTGCAGGCATATATGACATGACAGCGCAGCACCGTAATAGGGTCAGAAATGCAAATGTTGACAGGCTCTCAAGATAGGGTATGGGTTAATGTGTTCTCCCTGGGCAGAAGGGGCATAGCTGGTAAATCTGTGCCAGCCTTTCCCAGGTGTATGTGTGTGTGTGTGTGTGTGTGTGTGTGTGTGTGTGTGTGTGTGTGTGTGTGTGTCAGCTACTTGGAGCAGGGACACAGAGCATTAGTTTCCCAAAGAAGGTGGTGGAAAACTTGGCTTGGAACACCTGGCGGATGACAACTCTACAGCTGTGTCAGTGGGGAGTCTTATTTGAGGCCTGGAGAGAGACCAACAGAGAAAGCGAGGGAAACCCAGTCCCAGGATGGAGCATCTTCCCTGTGTGCTCTTAAGGGAAATTGTGCTTGGTGCAGAGTGTTGCATATAGAAATACTGTGTATATCTATCTTTGTTGCAAGTGAACATCCCTCACCGGTGTCAGTGGTGAGGATTAAGGCTCCTTGATTACTGTCCCAGAGCAGGGATGTCACAAGCCACAATGATGATTTGATTCCAGAGGAATTTCTGTTTATATCCACAGAAACTATTACTACCTACACTCTTGCAATGCATCTAAGTAAGTAGTACAGCTGTACAAAAGTCACCATACAGATTTTGTATCTTGGAGCTCTGCTAGGATCTGCAAATGGCTGTGTAAATCTTGCATTACCGAGTGTTACATTTCACTAAATTAATGAAACCAACGAACATAATACATACTTTCACTGTCCTTTTACACTATGATACTGCCATGCATGTTTTGCAAAGTTCAAGTGAAGTTATGTTAAATGTACTAAACAGTAATAAGAGGCGAGTCATATCATTCTTTGTTATTTCATGTCTTTAACCTTATTGTTTCTTTGGTGAAGAATTAGAGACAATAAAATATGGACTGTCTCTTTACCTTCATGCACATTATTCAATGAGATCAGTGACGCACATGTAGATCCACACAAAACTTTCCTTGTTCAAAGACATATGTCAGAGATTATAACCAATGTAAAGTATTACAATTTATATACACTGCAGTGTTTAACAGTATAGCTAGAAACTTTCATTTTTATGTTGGTATACCATTTGAGACCCCCGCCACATGGATTACACAACTTTACCGTGCAATATCTCAAAACATAATTTTGTAAACAATGGAATGACATTTTTGGACAGAATTAAGCAATGATAATTGCTTAATTCATGAGGTGAGAACTCACGGACAGCATGTTGAAACAATGTTAAGAAAAGGTGGTACTGCACGTGCTTGATTGTTCGAGACAGACTCACTACTAACAACTCCAAATGAGATCACTGTTGCACAACATGAAACAGATGGACTAATAACACAATGGTAGAAAATACATATATTTAAGTATTAGACTCACTGATTATGCAATGAAATTTTGCTAAGAAGTAGCCAGTAGAAATAAACAAACACATTAATTTACATTCTCAATTAGTCACGTTACATATGCTCTTTATCGTAATCTATCTCGTATACTGAATCTTCTAACACAGTTCATTGTTATAAACAAGCCTTTTCCAGTACAGGATTGTCTTCTATAAGTTGTTACAACCTACAACACAAATGTATTTATGCAATGAGTAGACCTATTAACCTGGATGCACTGTTTTGGTTTGGTAACAGTACCGGGGAATATCAAGCATAGTCACAGCTGCTGGCATGGAATAAATGGACATGCTCAGTGACAATACATAGCTGGCTTTAAGGGCAAAATATGATACTTTCTCCATCTGATTTGTGCTGATACAATATGTAGACATGCTGTTTAAGGTTCAGTGACCGCCTACAGCTGCTGCAATAGTCAGTCAATAATGGTGTCAATATTATAGAAAAAGTGATATGATAAGCAAGTACTGAATTTAACACTAGTATAAAAAGGACATCATAGGCATACACGATATGAAGGGCTTGTTTTATTATAGACTTAACATGTATCTATCTGATAATTTAAACTCCTAAACTAACAGGTGCCATACACTGCTTTCATAGTGATAGCATTGAGAACAAGGGATTTAATTTAACTTCTTAAGGATACATGGAGCTAAGGAGACTAAAATTCAACTCTCTCCAGCTTTAGGGCTCCAACCTTTAACTGTAGTACCATCTTGATTTTGATAAGTGAAGCTCTAGCAAAATACATAATGAATATCTGATACCATGATTCTATGTCTTGGAGCTTGTACACCAAAAAGAGTTCACAGCTATGTTAATGTGCAAGTTGTGACTTCCCAAACAACATCCAGTCTTGTATTCAGACACATTAAATAGCATCTGATAATGTGAAATGGACTGTGTTATCTTTGATTTCTGTAACACTCGAGCTGGGCCAGAAATCAGTCTATATTGATCAGTACCCCACTCAGTAAATAGACACATAAAATAATAAATGTCTGATCACACCTAGAGACATCTCTCACAGTGCCAAGTTCCCAATTGTCAAGTACAGCACAAGACAATGACTGCATACTGCCCAGCACAGTATGGGTAACATAACTGACAACAGCTGATGAGCTGTAATGGATTCCATCTAGGCATAAACAAGGACCAAGTATGAATATAACTAATGACTACTTTACATAAATCAATTTCAGACACTATAGCAAGGTAAAACACTGCTGTTTGATAAGGCCAAGTGACTGACAACTCAAACATAAAATGTCTCTCCTCCTGTTGCTTTAACACATACATGGTACACAACACCTAATTAAGCAATTGTTTGTTGAATGGGGGTATTGGATGACCTACAAAGGATTCATTTCAGACACAGCCCAAGAGTTACAGCAAGATAAAATAGCACAACTTATTGCAATGCACTGTCTATTTTTAAAATCTTGTTTATTTTGCCTGTAATGCAATGCTGACAAGAGTGAACTTATTCAAGAAACCATACAAATATTTCCTGGAATCATAACTTAGCTGCCACAAGTTGAATCATCCCCTCATAAAGTCAGAGCAGAAGTTAGCACAGTGAATAGATGGAAATTTGTGGAGCAAGCATTACAGGCAGTACAATGCCTCTTCTTAAAGGATATACAAAGAATATATTAAGGGGTGCAGTGAACCTTTGGATTTCTATGGATGTGTTAAGAGCATGACGCTGATTTATCACTTTCTGACATCTGGCATTGTTCAATTATAATCGTGTCTAACAATTCCTCTGTTCATTATAGTCTCACACTAGCTGCTTAAATGATTGCTCTGTCTGTCTACAAGAAATACATTTGTGGGTACATATACCTACTATAAACAGCAGATCTTTAAGAAGTGGTCACTTCACTATAAAAGTGAGTTAACGTATGGGTTATTTCTTACCTACCTCACTTCAAAACACCCATCTTCTTTTTTTTTAATTAGCAATTCCCATTTCCTGCGAAGAATGTCAGTGGTCATATCAGTGTTCCACAGCTCCTTAGCTGATGCACAGAAACTCACACACACACACACATATATATATATATATATATAATATAATATAATATAATATAGAGGGTATCACTAGGCCATTTCTTTAGTTCTTCGCCACCCCCCACAGTCCTCAAACAGATTACCATTGTAAAAATCCATTTACTTCAAATCAAGAAATTATTATTTTGGGGTTTTATATCATTATGTAGTAGTTTAATTACTGCATACCACTTCCTACAGAAAAGATGGAGGGTAGCGTCACTGTTTCAGTGACCTTCTTCACAGAAAAATTATTAACAGTACTTACACAAGTACAAACTTCTTCGAGGAGAGTCACTGTAACAGAAAATCATAACATTTGGGAAGGACCCCAAACACCATCATATTTCTTTAGGAAATGGGAAAGATTAACATCTCCCACAATATGATAAGTAATGTTATTAATAGTAGATGCATGTTGTGTGCGCACTTCACTATGGAAAAGTGAATGTTTTTTTTTTCAAAGACTAGAACAAATTCCAAGGTACGTTGATAATGCCACACATTGGCATGTTTTAGGTTAATGAACAAAGTCTGCAAATATTGTTAAAAACATTTACGTTAATATGTTGTCATTCTTCAATAAAAATAGATTGCCTCAATGCAGTGGTAGCATACTGTTCACCATTGTAATTCAAACATGCACACAATAAAAGCTGTTGCAGCACACTTTAAATCAGACTCACTTAAGTAGTGTGACACTAACTGATTAGAATTTTACATTAACATATAGCTACTGATGCTTAATAGGCTTTCATTTTGATTTGTATTTAAAATGTACAGTGTTATTCAAATTTGGATATGCATTGAACTTAATTTGCCAGTCAAATTCTTTTGCATCTAAAACATAATCACCAGTCTCATGTTCGATAATAATTGTTTCATCACTTTTAAATACAACTGTTTAAAATTTCTACACCCAGATTCATGTTTACTTAGAGCATTTTTAAAACTACTTCCCCTGAGTGTGCATAATGATGCTTGTACAGTAATTCAATGTCTGCTTATTCTGCCCAACTGTCGAACTTGGTAAGAAACAACCATTTTAAATGTACAACTATAAACAATCCAAGTCCTACATTTAATATCTCTAATAACAAGATCACTACCACCCATTTTAATAAATTTACATTGTACACAAAAAAAAACCTTGCTTATAAGCATGTGTTTTTGTCCCGGTCTTGAACATTAAATAACTCTTTTTAACTTAGAACTTTACAATTCATAAAATAGAGTAAACCACTTATTTTGTTACTTGTTCCTTCACTGGCATACCAAATTATCCAATTACTTTTGATGATACTTTTAATAAAACAAGAGTCTAAAGAATGGGGTAAAGTCATAGTCTGCTTAATGTGTCCAATATATTTTTTTATTTTTCTTTGCTACATCTTTGCTATTTATACATCATTTTGTAATAGGTAAAAAGAAAAAATACCTATAGGAACCTCAGAGAACCCAGAACTAGCAGACCCTGGCCAGTTAATATTTCGTCTCTGGATCCATGAAGACAATTAGGGCAAGAGAGATCGTCCAAAGGAGGAAAAGTGACTAATTCAGGGTTAAGCATGCATTTTTTATCCTTAGAAGGATGTTTTGCAGATCTTTAAGTAATTTTCTGATTCCAGGTTGTCCTACTAAGGAAGGTAATTAACAGTGAGGAAAAGCTGTTACATGAAACATCCTAAAAAACAGTATTTTGGCAAACTGTGTTGTTCTCTTCATTCTAATAAGGATGTTTGTAGTTTAAAATATATAACCTTATGGCATAATAAATATAACACCTTTTGGTATTAGGTCATCCTTATAAGGATGTTAAGATCTTTATTTGTAAATCAGTTGCCAGATATCTTTAAGTAGTTTTCAGGTTCCAGGCTGTCCTAATAAGGGCGTTAATTAATAATGCTGAGAATCTGTGATGCAAGAAATGTCCTACAGAGGGCTTTTCGCCTAACTGTGTTGTTCTCTTCGCCCTACAAGGACGCTTGCAGTTTAAAAAATATACCCTAATGGTGTTAGGTCGTCCTTATAAGGACGTTATGATCTTTAGCAAAAGCTCTGTCTAGCTTTATCATCCTTAGAATCATGTTTGGGTAATCAGTGTTGTAGTTTCATCCTAATAAGGACATTTTTAGTCACATGGTTCAAATAGCACAAGATCCTTGGAAGCTTTGGCTCTTTTAAAATTCTTTATTTGTATTGAACCAAGACCTTCCAGGAATTTTGTGCTATTTGAACCATATGACTAAAAACTTTTAGTTATGTACTCACCATAACTTCAGATGTTTGGGATCCATCTCGCCTACATTCTGAATGATGGGTTCGGAGCCGATACCTCGGCTCCGACTCGGCACGCTTATGCTATAGAGCGAGGCCTCTTATTGGCTGAGCTTTCTTTATCCCAGGATGCACCACCACTAATCCCCCAGATCTTGTTTGTCCGCATTCATGCACAGCTTGTTTATATAACATTGTTAGATGTTTCAAGATGAAACAACAGGATTCGGACCTTCTGATATCCTCTGATCTCCAAGGAAGGGGGAAGGAGGGTGGATTATTAGGAATGTAGGCGAGATGGATCCCAAACATCTGAAGTTATGGTGAGTACATAACTAAAAGATGTTATGTGATCCGATCTCGCCTACATTCTGAATGATGGGACAGCGTCCCTAGCACCTAAATCCCGGGTGGCTCATTGGAAAACACTCCTGAGCACTGTGGAACCAAATGAAGCTCGTCCTCTAGATGCCACATCTAATTTGTAGTGAGAAATGAAAGTATGCGGGAAGACCATGTAGCCAGCACAAATGTCACCAATAGCAAGCTTAGAATGAAATGCTACCAAGTAGCCATAGCCCTTGTAGAATGAGCCTTGACAGAGGTGGAAAGCTCCTCGTTAGAAAAATATAAGCTTGAGTAATACAGTCCCTGATCCATTTGGCAATAGTGACCTTTGTGACTGCGTTGCCCAATTTGTTTTCTGCAAAGGACACAAACAACTGATCTGTATTCCTTGACTGTTTGGTCCTATCCAAATAAAAAGGTAACTGCCTATGGACATCTAGTGTGTGGAAAATAAATTCCGCTTCATTGGAGTATTTTGGGAAAAACACTGGGAGCTCTAATGACTGTTGTAAGCATAAAGTAGAGCAGACTTTAGGAACAAAAGAAGGATTCGGTCTGAGGGAAACTCTGTCTGGATGAAAAACCAAGTACGGAGGTTTTACTGACAAAGCTTGAAGTTCTGAAACCCTTCTGGCTGAAGTAATTGCCACTAGGAAAGCTGTCTTCCATGATAGAAACTTTAAATCACAGGTAGCTGCCGGTTCAAAGGGGGAAGAAGTTAAGGCACGTAATACTATATCCAGATCCCATGGAGGTGCAGGATGAGAAACCAGAGGTCTTAATAGAGCAGCACCTTTCAAGAAGGTCTTACACAACCTGTTGCTCATTAAAGGTGGGTCTATGGATTCATGAAAGTTAGAAATTGCTGCCAATTGTACTTTGATGGTAGAAACAGAAGAGCCTTGGTTGAAAAGAGAGGTTAGGAACTTGAGTACTTCTGCTACGGGAGTTGAAATGGGGTCCAGGCCCCGGAGTTGAGCCCATATAGCAAATCTTTTCCATTTGCTAGAATAAAGTTTCTTCGTAGTCGACTTGGGGGCTGAAGACAATATGCGCACTACCTCTGGGTCTAGTGCATGTCTCCTGACTATGGTTGGAAGAGGAGGAGCCAGGCCGTCAATCTTAATGTGTGTAGGGACTGGTGTAGTAGTCCTGACTGATGAGTCAGTAGGTCTGGGATCTGGTCCAGGAACCATGGACCTTCCAGAGCATGTTTCCGAAGATAGGGAAACCAGACTTGACGAGGCCAGTAAGGAGCAATTAAGATCATCTTGCTCCCTAAGAGAGAAGCCTTCTGAATTACCTTGGGTAGTAGCAGAACTGGAGGGAAGGCATAAAGCAGGCCGGTGGGCCAAGGATGGACTAATGCGTCCATAGTGCTCTTCCCCGGAGCCGGGGATAGGGAGAAAAAATCCTTGCACTTCGCATTCAGAAGAGTCGCGAAGAGTTCGCAACAAGGAACTCCCCATTCGCTGAAAATCTGTCTTGTAATAGTTATGTTCAGAGACCACTCGTGAGGAGAGAGAATGGTCCTGCTCAACCTGTCGGCTACGACATTGGATTTGCCCGGTATGTGAGTTGCCACTAGGAAGCGATTGGTTGAGATTGCCCATTCCCAGACCCTCATCGCTTCTCTGCAAAGAGGATAGGATGTGGTCCCTCCCTGCTTGTTCAGGTACCAGACAACTGACATGTTGTCCGTGTGAACAGCAATTACGCCCTGAGGGAGGTAACAGTGAAGGGCTTGAAGGGACAGGAGTACTGCTCTCATCTCTAGGATGTTGATGTGGAGAGGTCTCTTCCGGATGCCATTTGCCCTGGACTGACCTGCCCAGGGAATGCCCCCCACCCGTCTGGGAGGCGTCCGTGGTCAACGTGGCTGCGGAGGAGGAAGAGCAAAGGGTCGTCCCTGATCCAAATTGGAAGACACTAGCCACCAGCGAAGGTCTCGTCTGCAAGATTCTGTGATCCATATTAGATGATTGAGAGGAGTTCCTGAAAGGACCATTGAGTTGAGAGAAGCCACTGGAGGATTCTCATGTGTAATCTTGCCAAGGGAACTAGCAGAACTGTGGCAGACATCGATCCCAATAGTTGCAAGACCATTCTGGCTGGGGCTTTGGACTTGGGAGTAGGGCTCGAACCTGACTTTGTATGATCTGAATTCTGTCTGCAGGTAGATAGACCCGCATCTGGTTTGAATCTATCTCTGCCCCTATGAATTTTATCCTTTGAGATGGCCGTAACACAGACTTTGGCCAATTGAAGGTGATTCCTAGGGAATTGCCCAGTGATGTTGTGGCCTGCAGGCTCTGTAGAAGTAGATGCTTTGAGGTGGCAGTTAGAAGCCAGTCGTCTAGGTACGGAAACACCTGGAATCCTAGACTCCTCAAGTGAGCAGTCACTACTGCCAAGCATTTGGTGAACACCCTAGGGGCTGTGGTGAGACCAAAGGGCAGCGCCTGAAACTGAAAATGACTGCTTCCTAGGCTGAAGCGCAAGTGTCTCCTGGGCGTTTGATGTATTTTGATATGGTATCTGGCGTCCTTGAGGTCTATGGAGCACATCCAAACACCTTTCTCCAACAACGGGAGAATGGTTTGTAAAGTGACCATTGAACTTGGACTTCTTGACTGAGCGGTTAAGGTTGCTTAGGTCCAAAATGGGCCTCAAGTCCCCGGTCTTTTTGGCACTAAAAGAATCTTGAGTAAGTCCCTAATCCGATCTGGTCTGCGGGGACGGTTGGATGGCTCCTTTTTGCAGCAGTTTTGAAATTTCTATGGCTGCGGTATCCCGTTGACTGGGTGGCGGGTCCGGGATTCTTTTGGACTGAGGGGGGGACAACAGAATGGGATGGTGTAACCTCCGGCGATAATTCGAAGCACCCATCGGTCCTGAGTGATCCTTTCCCAGGCCTTTAGGTGCTTCGAACGACCCGCGACTGGCTCCGGAGCAGCACAGCCGGGCAATCCCTCAGGGACTATGAAAAGTTGAGGAGCCACGAAAGGACTCGCGGTCTCCAGTGTTGCGGGGGCCTCTGCCGCCTCTGGGACGGCGTCTTCCTGATGAATTTCCCCCTCCTCTGCCTCTGGAGGGGGAACCTTCCTGCTGAGAGGAGTAAGACTTCTGCGATCTCCGGAACCACATCTTCCCTCCTCTTTTAGCCTTGGAATAAGGCTGAAAGGGAGTGGAAAATCGTGCCCCTATGGCAGTCAGAGTCTTACCCTCCTGTTCACAGCGGGTAAGTGCGTCTTTCACCTTGGGCCCAAACAGGGAGGACCCATCAAATGGGGCGTCGGTGAATGAAGACTTGAAGGCCTCCGCAAAATGACACAGGCGAAGCCAGGCTTGCCTCCGTAGCGCAATGCCTGTACCTGCAGCTCTACTCGCCCCCTCGGCCGCATACGAGATGAGCCTCATGGACGAGTTTGAGATGGATGACATCGTAGCCAGCTGAGATCCAACCGTCTGGGCCAGCTCCTCAGGCAGGTTACCTAAGAGGGTATCGGATAGCTCCTTAATCAGATCCCTCTGGAATCTCGTAAAGTGCGTTAGGTAGTTCAGAGACCTCAAAGTAAAGGCCGCTGAACTAAGGGTGCGCTTGCCATACCGATCCATGCTCCTAGACTCCTTATTAGGAGGATGGATGGACGTAGAAGCCTCTGCTACATCCTGCTGTGTAGCAGATGCCACCACCATAGCATCCACAGCCACACCTTTCGTGAGGAACTCTCTATCTGGGGGTGCTGAAAGAAATTTGTTTGGACGAGCGGGCACCGGTTCCACAGAGTCCGGGTGTTCCCACGCCCTTCGACAGATCAAATTCAAGAGCTCGAAGGGCGGAGACACCCAGGAGGCGGAGGGCTGAGCCCCGAAGGCCTTCAGGAACACCGACTCATCAGCAGAGGGAGGTTTGGACTGCCAGCCACCTCGTTGTTTTAGGGCTTCAAGGATGTCTGCAAAGGAGACATCATCCGAGGACGACTTGGGGGACCCCTCTGCATCATCGAGATTGGTGTCAGATGTCAAAGACTCGTCAGGGGAGTCAACGTGCTTCCTCTTGCACGTTTTCTTCCTGGGAGGTTCATCCGAAGAGGCTTCAGAAGGACCTCCAGGAGGGGGAGAAACCCCAGTGGGGGTAACCTGAGGCCCAGGGGCTCCGCTGTCTGCTGACAGGGGAACTGCCAACGACCCAGTCTCCAAGAGTAGGGAAGGAGCCGGGAAACTGTGGAGGTGGCCAAAGAAGATTTGGCTAGAGCACTCCTTATAGCCCTGAAGGCGGGACCACCAGAATCCTGGGAAGGTCCCCCCTCCGTGGCCACGACAGTAGACGGTACTCCCGCCGACGCACCAAGAGGAAGACTTGGGACCGAAGGCATCAATCCCGAAGCCTCTCCCCTAGGGCCGAAGGAAGAAGTCCGTGCACTGAACTCCGACCCAGGAGCCGGAGTCGGAGCAAGGGTCGGGTCTGACCCTAACACCTCCACTGGTTCCACCAACACCCGCTCCAACGGTGCGAAGCTGTTGGAGGAGGAAGAACTGTAAGAGTGGACCATCGGCTCCGAAGCCAAATGGGCTGGAGCGAAACCATCTTTGGAACACTGGAGACTGGAAGAGTCTAAGGAGTACCCTGTCGATGTCGAATCAGACATCCTGGAAGATCTCGAGGATACCGATCGGGCCCGAACCGATTTCTCCATCGGCTCCAAAGGGCCTGGGGACCGGCTCCGAAAGGATTCCACTATTATCGGCTCTGAGGAAGCCTTCACCGAAATTTCTCTCGGCTCCGATAAAGACTTGCCCGAGGGGAAGTGTCTGAGCCGATGACCCTTATCGGCTCCAATATCAGTGGAGCCGATGAGGATGACCCGCCTCTCGATGCTCCAGACCTCGGCTCCGAAGCCAGAGGGGTCGAGGTAGGAGGCATCGAGGCAGACCGTTCCGACCTCGGCTCCGAAGTCCGTGGAGCCGATGGAGAAGTCTGCTTGCCTTTCTTAGCCGTCGGCTCCGACTGACTGGTCGGAGCCGATGCTTTCCTCTTCTTAGAAGAAGGAGAGGAAGATAAAGCCTCCTCAAAAGAAGGCTTGATTAATCCTCTAAGGATTAATTTGTTTTTCCTCTCCTGGAGGACTCGAGAGGAAAAGCATGGCACACACTGCAGGATTCTTGGAGATGTTTGGCGCCAAGACAATAGGCGACGAGGTGGTCGTCCGTAATGGACATTTTAAACCCACACCTCGTGCACTTCTTAAACCGGATGGTTTATGTTCCTTAGACATAGCTGTAAAACAGAAACAACAGTAAACTTTAAACAGCTTAGGACACAGGTACAACAAATATGCCAAAAATATATAAATACTGAAAGAAACTTTTCCTTTTTTTTTTTTTTTACAAAGTAAGAAAAAAGAAAGAAAGCAAGGAGGGTCAAGACCCTCTAACTCAAATGGGTACTTGACCCACACACAACCAATAAAGTAGTTAGAACAGGGGAAGGCCCCTCTGACTGAAAGGAATCTTCTCTGACAGGAAATTTTAAGTAAAAATCAATAAATCACCAAGAAACACACTCATACACAAATAATAGCCGTTAAAACAGCTTTTGGGTTGAAAAAAAGAAAATTTCTGACAGGAAAAGATACTATTAATATAGTACTTAGCCCAGCCAATGTTGAGACCACGTCCAAGCTCTGTAAGCGGCAAACGAGATCTGGGGGTTTAGTGGTGGTGCATCCTGGGATAAAGAAAGCTCAGCCAATAAGAGGCCTCGCTCTATAGCATAAGCGTGCCGAGTCGGAGCCGAGGTATCGGCTCCGAACCCATCATTCAGAATGTAGGCGAGATCGGATCACATAACATCATCCTTATTAGGACAAAACATTGAGAAAGAAACTTATAACTGACTATTTTAGAAAGTTATAACCAAGAATATTTCAAATAGACTCAGTATATACAGTGTGTAATTTCTATTACATAAGCAAGAACACCTATGATATTTGCAGAATTCTGCTCTACTAAACCCAATAAAAATCCATTACCCACTCCTATGTATATGAAAGTGTGCCTGCTGTTCATTATAACTGAGAAATACATTTGCCAATATTGAACCTTTACTGGCTGTTATACTGTGTAAAACAGAAAATAACACTGGTGATTTAAATTAGCTTCTTATGTAATTTGAACAGTAAAAGGTTATTTAATATGAAGAGAAAAAAAAATGTGTAAGAAGCAAGGTAATGTACACCTTTAGACATTTTGAATAAAGGACACATTGGATGGCTTTTGCCTATATTTAAAAATATGCTTGGTACAGTAAACACCTATTAACTGTTGTAGTTCTTAATAATTTAACAGCAGTGTCTTAAGTGCGCTTTACACATGGCTAGCTAAAAAATACTGGGTCCTAGCTGAGGTTATAAAAACTTCTATCATAAGGAATGGACAAAAAAACTTCAATTTATTACTATGTCTTGTGATGTATCAGTTTTAAAAAAGCAAACAATACTGTATTTTAGTTTCCAGTGACCAAACTGAATTACAGATTCATTTCAGGTCTGTGATTTGATATGTTGTTGTTCAGCCCAATAAAAGTTAAAAGATCCTTCCATATGTAACTATAATATAAAAACATTATTTGATATTGAATCAAAAGAAATCTCACATTTTAAAATCATACACAAAATGGTATAAAAAGCTAGAAACAGATTTGTATACATTAAAATTTTGCATTCATTGTATGAAATATAAGAACCAGCTTTTTCATTATGTTGCAATATATTTGCAAGAAACATGCATAAACAACTTAAAATCTATAGGATGCAAGAAACTTGATAAAGATATCCTAGAAGCTAAAAGGTTTCCTAGCCTGGTACATATTAAATGCATGCCCATGCTGATAAAGGAGGCACAGTATCCCTGCAGTAAGCATGGCTACCACACAGTGCTTGGTTCTCCAGTTCAATTCTTGACTGAATGTCCTGTGTGTGGAATTGGCATATCCTCCCACTGTCTGCATCAGTTCTTACTTGGTGCTCTTATTTCTTTCCATAGTTCAGAGATGAGCCATAGAGAACTAGCATTTCTCCACACTGCAACCATGGACGTACATCTGTGTGTCAGCGAGTACCCTGTAATGGACCGCTGCTCCATTCAGGATTAGTGTTAATGCCTTGCATTCACACAGTCCCAGGATAGGGTCTGGCTCCTCTGCAGTCCTGAACTGGATTAAGCAACGTATCAGAAAATGAGCAAATGAAGAGCTTGCAGAAGCAGCTTAAATAGTGCATGTATATTGTAATAGTGTTGTCTAACAGTTACATAAAATACATACAAACACAATGCCGTTTGCATGTGGCAATATTATAAACACTTTACATCTTGTTTCAATGTTACATGAATTCCCTATACAGCCACTGCAAAGTAATGTTAATATAACAAAGACAAAGGAGCACAGTGCATCTAAATCACATGGAAAAAAACCTTCCCAAGCACTAAAGAAAACATACTTCAAAGTTAATTTCCCATCAGGAGAGTTTGCAGGTAACAGCAATGTTTATAATAGTAGGTTCCACATTTACACCAACACTGTACTGAAGGACATACTGACTTTGGTACCGTGAGATTATAGTGCAATTATAATGTACCAAGGTATAATGGCAAAGAGAGCTCAATAACAGAGGGTAAGAAAACAGCAGCTATTGTGGGTATTGTTAGATTGACTAGAAGTATCCATTAAAGCTGTGACAGAGCTAGGAACCATCCACCAAAGTCTCTTCCACAGTCTGGTTGACTTTAGGATTGACCAACTCACTTAATTTGAACTCATGATTCTGAACTACTCCAGAGAAAACTTTTTGGGATCCACCAACCAGATGTTTACTCCAGATGACCTTAGAGAAGAGCATTTAGTGTTAACCAGATCACAAACATTATAAGTATCCATTTTATGGTACTGCTTTAATTTCTCATTGCTAGTACCACGAGGAGGCAACATCCTATACAGATGAAGGGATGGATGTCCCTTAGCCTACGGACAGAAGCATTTTGTCTTCATCAGTTGTGTGTCTTACAAAAGATGTGCTTTTGTTGTAAAGTGCACAGTGTTCAAGTAAACACTGCATGTTTTTGTCAAAAAAGTAAAGTCATTAAACTGGCAGATTTTCAGATGTATCTGTATCTCGAGTACACTTTATGGACATCCATTCCAGAGAGGTGACTGAACTTGGAAAGCTCTCCAACATCACAAGCAAGAAAAGATCAACATCCATACCAATAAAAAATATCATATCAGAAAATAATAAGAGGTATGGAGAAAAACACAACAGTGAGGCATGTATCACAGTGCCCTGGAGATCAACTGAATGAAACTAATGGACTGACTACTAACAGCTGTGTGCAAAAAGAAAACAAACTGAAGACCGGATGGCCTGCTTGCCCTTTTGTAGTGATTATCAAACTGACATCCTCAGCATAAAGGTCAAACCAGACCACATAGAGGACTTTCAAAGCTCTGGAAGTCAGGTTAGATAATCAAACATCTGCCGACTGTTATTTTGCAGATGCTATGTGTTACACTGCTGGGGTGATCTTTATGATGAACATGTACAATTATCTTATGTTGTGTCAGAAAATCTGCTCATGGAACCTGATTATATCATAGGCGAAGCATGGCAGATGCATAGTATGACATGGGGAACAAAGTTACAAAATATTTACAGTGCTACAAATGGGAGAAGATGCTGCAATTGGAAACAATCCATGAACTGTGGCAGTATACTGCACAGTATATTACCAAGAATGCTTCATGGCCTAGGGAGAGCAGTGCAACTATACAACATGTTAGCTTACCATTACGTGTATTTTACTTTGATGAGTTTATAGAAGAAGAGAAGCCATTTTGTAACATATTTCACCAGTTCTGGACAGTATATAATATTCATAAAGTTATATGAAACACATATACTGCTTTAGGTGAAGCAGTCTGACATACTCAGTTTTAAAGCATGTTACAACAGTTGTGAAGAAAAGGATGAAGAGTACTGCACAGGATGAAAACAAATGAACACCATATTACCCTCTGTCCAAGCATTATGTGACTGTGAAGGCATGTTAGGTAGGCACTAAGTTGCACAAACATGACTCGAGTAAGGACTTGTAGGCAGGAATGAAAACTGTAAGAGCATTTTCACTTTCAAATCAGGCAGTCATGGAGCTCAAATTGGCATGGTGAACCATTATATAGTGAATAAGGCTCCCTGCTATGATGAACTGTATACAATATCATAGTGCATTGTGTACCCACAGCATGGTGCCTGATGCACCACAATATAGTGGATGCACACTATTGTAAGGTGCATGGTCAGACATGGTATAGTATGTGAGGTAACTTGGCATATGACAGACAGTATGGTATGGCACGGTGCAGGACATGCCATAATATGATGCATGTTTAACCATGATCTGGTGCATAATGTACCTTGGTATGATACGTGGTGTGCCATGATATAAGACATGGTGAACCATGAAAACACCCGTGTGCTTCAGCTGTAAGCACAAAACAACGAAGATGCAATTCTGCTTGCTTTAAGGAATGGGTCACTCTTTTTCTTTTGTGTGACACGTATAGGTGCAGTACCTTCTCCTTCCTTCCAATAACTCTTAGTTCCCTGCCTGCCAACATCCAGCAAACCTCCCCAGATTCCTTCTCACCGTGCTTGCATTTGCCTAGCCAGTAGAAAAACATAAGACAGCAGTATAGTTTATCCAGTTTTTCCTTCATTTAACTGCAGTGAAAGTGATTACTGATGCATGCCCAGCATGAGAATCCACACTGTCCACTGCCTAGCTTTACTAATGCAGAACATTAAGTATCACACACAGATAGAAATGTGAAAAACTCTATCAGCATACAAGAAATATTTTACTTGCCACCTATAAACGTTGAGAACCTAACAATCTACAGCTACTGAAATAATTACTGCCTTAATTCCTATCTGTCACGTCTTGTATGTTCTCATGTAATAGAGCACACATTTCAACTACAGCAGTCAGCTTTAGCAGAAACTAACATGCAAGGCTAACAAAATTGTTGTATTTTTTTATCTTCTGCCAGTCTCATTTAAACATGCAGAAAACTCTCAAGTTGCTCCTACTTTTTTATAAACCCTGCCTATTTTTACTCCTTTCTAATACAGAAACATTTCAAATGAAGTAATAAGTCCACTCTTTTGTAAGTTGTATGAAGCTATAGCGCACAAACATAACTTTAATCGAGTTGCAATAATGTTCTGTAAATACCTTAACACTGCAAACCGAACAGTAATGGAAATCAAAACCTGCATGGTTTGACAGACACTCAAATACATTATAATAAAGTATGTTTAGACAGTAGGTATGGCTACACCCTAATTGACTTTATCCATATACACTCGTATTGTTATACATCGCGGTGGTGGTGCTGCGGTAGCGTTGTCGCCTCACAGTAAGACGCTGTCCAGTTCGATTCTCAGCTAGAGCGTCTTCTGCGTGAATGGGCGTACCTTCGTTGAAGGTTATGCATCAGGCCTGGCAAGCCGGTACATAAAAATCAACTGCCAATCATTAGTGGACCGGAGTTCCGCTGTGGCGACCCCTAACCGGGAAAAGCCGAAAGACACAAACAGTCAGGTATTGTTATGCATGCCTTTTAGTATGCATTATTCCACAAGACTGCAACTATGTTGTGTTGTTTGAATGGCCTTATCATTCAATTGCCTCTGCAACACTACACCGAATTAAAACAATTGTGAAGGTTTTCCTTCTTGCTGCACAGAGATGCAGACAAGTAGATAAACTTGTGTATGTGTATGTCAGAACAATGAATGCTAATAAGCAGTTCTCATTTTCCAATAATAAACAGAGGAGTAAACATTTAGTTTTTTTCAACTCTAACGTTGAATCTCTGTGTACACTGGTATAGCCAGACCTATGGTCTAAACATATTTCTTTGGTGGGTTTGGCATAATGGTGAAGATTTTCAACTCAAACACATAAGGTACAGGGTTTGATTCTGACCTTGGGTTATTGGCTAGGCTTAAAATGGACCTTCAGAGCAGTTAGCCTAGTATTCTCCTATGAACCTGTGCGAATGCTATCATAGCACACAGCTGAACTCACGTACTCCTGAAGGAGCCCTTCTGATGTTTATCCTAGGGATCACTGCTGGAGAAGACTATAACTGGGAACTAGATGCAGGTAAATGCCAGTACCTCTCAGCCTAATCTTTTTTAGCAGTCAGATTACCCTGGGGGCAATTTGAGCCCAGCCATAGAACACAGTAAGCAGCAAACCCTATGACATTTCTTTCTTTCTTTTTTCCTGTCTGAAGTGAAATACGATTGAAAATCAGTCCCTTTGCTTTTCAAGATACATGTTTCTATACTTGATTATATTTATACAGTAGTACTATAATTTAAAAGACCATGTAGGCTTTAGCAGTTCCGAGGCCATCAACAATTAGGATTCCTGCAATGGAAAAACCCACTTTCCCACATACTTCAGTTTGAAGATATTCAGTTGATTAGTCATTTGGATAGTTCTTGTTAACACAATGGAAGACAATTTAAGACAGGCCAGTAAAAAGCTTTCTTCTCCAAAGCAAGACATACAAAACTGATGAAACATCCACATCCCGAATGACTTGCCATTCCTACTGTCATTTCGTACTTTACGGTGTGTCCCCAAAGCCTTACTCACAGCCACCCGCTATTAAAAAAGCCAAGCAGTTTTTGTTTAAATAAACTTAGGACCACTTTAGGTTCCTTTACAATAGACAAATGCTGCTCTGTCATAGCTGACTTCTCTTGGTCTTTCCAATATAGAATCTATTTGCAAAAAAAAGTTCCTGCTTCTATACTGGAAAGCGAGAGAAGCCTCAAAAAAAAGATAAATGAACACATTTATTGTATTAAAACTAAGAATGTAAACAATGTCCTTTACAAGCACTCATTGTTTAAAATTTCCCATGATGAATTTTTGTTTTCTGTCTTAGAACAAGCAGATACTGACCCTAGGGGAGGCAACTGGGAGAACGTATTACATTACAGAGAATTGTTGTGGCAGTTTAGATTGAGCACATTCATTTATCCTAGTTTGAATGATTATGTTTCCAAGAAAACAGTACTCAAATGTAGAGCAGCCAAGTTATAACATATTTCTCTGTTTGCACTGGTACAACCATTTCCCATACAAATTCATTTTAGCACCTTTCATTTGGCAACTCTTTGTATTTATAGTTTTAAAACAACATGATCTAAGTTAAACACATTAGTAATACTTTCTGTATGAGTTTTATGTAACTGAATATTTTTAAATTATGGTTTCAGTATTCAAGAAATGTCTACCTTTGTATTTGTGACTTCTAACACATTAAGTGTAAAAAATATCTTACTGTTTCTTTAAAATGTTATGGATTTTTTGATTTTCATAATTTAAACCTGTTGCTTGCTGCAGTTCCTCATTCTGATGAAGTCCTGGCTCTAGCAAGACAAAAGTGCTCAATTATTTTGGATTAAAACATTTGTATTTTATTGAGGCTGTCTCCCTTTGTACTTTAAAAACTGTGTAAATCGCTTCAGGTCACTGTTTTAGTGCAACAAATATGTTTGTGATGAATGTAATTTCCACATGAATAATATCTATGTTGCTTAGGAGACAAAAAGGCCTGTGTACGAGTAATTTCTGATGTTTACTAAAACCAAGTTAATGTTCTTCAAAATTTTTTGCCATATTGATAACTAAAATGTCAATTTTATTCAACATATTGACCAAAAAAATCAACAATGACCAACCAACGCCAATGCCTTTGTATCACCCATCTAAACTTAAATATACAAATATATAATCTTAGG